>NC_141016.1:39734189-39752459 GCF_052327205.1 Somniosus microcephalus | reverse complement strand
TCTCGCCGACTCCCCCGCTACTTCGCCGACTCCCCCCGCTCTCGCCGACTCCCCCCGCTCCCCCCGACTCCCCCGTCTCCCCGACTCCCCCCGTCTCCCGCGACTCCCCCCGCTCTCGCCGACTCCCCCCGCTCTCGCCGACTCCCCCCGCTCTCGCCGACTCCCCCCGCTCTCGCCGACTCGCCCCGCTCCCCCTGACTCCCCCGTCTCCCCGACTCGCCCCGTCTCACCGACTCGCCCCGCTCTCACCGACTCCCCCCGCTCTCGCCGACTCCCTCCGCTCTCCCCGACTCCCCCCGCTCTCAGCCGACTCCCCCCCGCTCTCGCCGACTCCCCCCGCTCTCCCCCGACTCCCCCCGCTCTCCCCGACTCCCCCCGCTCTCACCGACTCCCCCGCTCTCCCGACTCCCCCCGCTCTCACCGACTCCCCCCGCTCTCACCGACTCCCCCCGCTCTCACCGACTCCCCCCGCTCTCGCCGACTCCGCCCGCTCTCGCCGACTCCCCCCGCTCTCCGCCGACTCCCCCCGCTCTCGCCGACTCCCCCCGCTCTCGCCGACTCCCCCCGCTCTCGCCGACTCCCCCCGTCTCACCGACTCCCCCCGCTCTCGCCGACTCCCGCCCGCTCTCGCCGACTCCCCCCCGCTCCCCCCGAGTCCCCCGTCTCCCCGACTCCCCCCGTCTCCCTGACGCCCCCCGCTCTCTCCCCGACTCCCCCCGCTCTCACCGACTCCCCCCCGCTCTCACCCCGACTCCCCCCCGCTCTCACCGACTCCCCCCGCTCTCACCGACTCCCCCCGCTCACACCGACTCCCCCCGCTCTCACCGACTCCCCCGCGCTATCCCCGACTCCCCCCGCTCTCACCGACTCCCCCCGCTCTCGCCGACTCCCCCCGCTCTCACCGACTCCCCCGCTCTCACCGACTCCCCCCGCTCCCCCCGACTCCCCCGTCTCCCCGACTCCCCCCGTCTCCCCGACTCCCCCCGCTCTCACTGACTCCCCCCCGTCTCCCCGACTCCCCCCGCTCTCACTGACTCCCCCCCGCTCTCCCCGACACCCCCACTCTCCCCGACTCCCCCCGCTCTCACCCGACTCTCCCCGACTCCCCCCCGCTCTCACCGACTCCCCTCGCTCTCACCGACTCCCCCCGCTCTCACCGACTCCCCCCCGCTCTCCCCGACTCCCCCCGCTCTCACCGACTCCCCCCGCTCTCGCCGACTGCCCCCGCTCTCGCCGACTCCCCCCGCTCTCGGCGACTCCCCCCGCTCTCGCCGACTCCCCCCGCTCTCGCCGACTCCCCCCGCTCCCCCCGTCTCCCCGACTCCCCCCGTCTCCCCGACTCCCCCCGCTCTCACTGACTCCCCCCGCTCTCCCCGACTCCCCCCGCTCTCACCGACTCCCCCCGCTCTCGCCGACTCCCCCCGCTCTCGCCGACTCCCCCCGCTCTTGCCGACTCCCCCCGCCCTCGCCGACTCCCCCCGCTCTCGCTGACTCCCTCCGTCTCACCGACTCCCCCCGCTCTCGCCGACTCCCCCCCGCTCTCGCCGACTCCCCCCCGCTCCCCCCGAGTCCCCCGTCTCCCCGACTCCCCCCGTCTCCCCGACTCCCCCCGCTCTCCCCGACTCCCCCCGCTCTCACCGACTCCCCCCGCTCTCCCCGACTCCCCCCGCTCTCACCGACTCCCCCCGCTCTCACCGACTCCCCCCGCTCACACCGACTCCCCCCCGCTCTCACCGACTCCCCCCGCTCTCGCCGACTGCCCCCGCTCTCGCCGACTCCCCCCCGCTCTCGCCGACTCCCCCCCGCTCTCGCCGACTCCCCCCGCTCCCC
Source organism: Somniosus microcephalus (assembly GCF_052327205.1). Lineage (NCBI taxonomy): Eukaryota > Metazoa > Chordata > Chondrichthyes > Squaliformes > Somniosidae > Somniosus > Somniosus microcephalus. The sequence continues at coordinate 39,750,629 of NC_141016.1, read as the reverse complement.
CCGTCTCCCCGACTCCCCCCGTCTCCCCGACTCCCCCCGCTCTCACTGACTTCCCCCGCTCTCCCCGACTCCCCCCGCTCTCACCGACTCCCCCCGCTCTCGCCGACTCCCCCCCGCTCTCGCCGACTCCCCCCGCTCTCGCCGACTCCCCCCGCCCTCGCCGACTCCCCCCGCTCTCGCCGACTCCCCCCGCTCTCGCCGACTCCCCCCGCTCTCGCCGACTCCCCCCGCTCCCCGACTCCCCCCGCTCTCACTGACTCCCCCCCCGTCTCCCCGACTCCCCCCGCTCTCACCGACTCGCCCCGCTCTCCCCGACTCGCCCCGTCTCACCGACTCGCCCCGCTCTCACCGACTCCCACCGCTCTCTGGCCGACTCCCCCCCGCTCTCGCCGACTCCCCCCGCTCTCGCCGACTCCCCCCCGCTCTCGCCGACTCCCCCCGCTCTCGCTGACTCTCCCCGTCTCGCCGACTCCCCCCGCTCTCGCTGACTCCCCCCGCTCTCCCCGACTCCCCCCCGCTCTCACCGACTCCCCCCGCTCTCCCCGACTCCCCCCACTCTCACCGACTCCCCCCGCTCTCGCCGACTCCCCCGCTCTCGCCGACTCCCCCCGCTCTCGCCGACTCCCCCCGCTCTCGCCGACTCCCCCCGCTCTCCCCGACTCCCCCCGCTCTCCGCGACTCCCCCCGCTCTCACCGACTCCCCCCGCTCTCGCCGACTCCCCCCGCTCTCGCCGACTCCCCCCGCTCTCGCCGACTCGCCCCGCTCCCCCTGACTCCCCCGTCTCCCCGACTCGCCCCGTCTGACCGACTCGCCCCGCTCTCCGACTCCGAGGCTCCCCCCGCTCTCGCCGACTCCCCCCGCTCTCCCCGACTCCCCCCGCTCTCGCCGACTCCCCCCGCTCTCGCCGACTCCCCCCGCTCTCACCGACTCCCCCCGCTCTCGCCGACTCCCCTCGCTCTCGCTGACTCCCCCCGTCTCACCGACTTCCCCCTCTCTCGCCGACTCCCCCCGCTCTCACCGACTCCCCCCGCTCTCGCCGACTCCCCCCCTCTCACCGACTCCCCCCGCTCTCCCCGACTCCCCCCGCTCCCCCCGACTCCCCCCCGCTCTCACCGACTCCCCCCGCTCTCGCCGACTCCCCCCGCTCTCGCCGACTCCCCCCGCTCTCGCTGACTCTCCCCGTCTCGCCGACTCCCCCCGCTCTCGCTGACTCCCCCCGCTCTCCCCGACTCCCCCCGCTCTCACCGACTCCACCCGCTCTCCCCGACTCCCCCCGCTCTCACCGACTCCCCCCGCTCTCGCCGACTCCCCCCGCTCTCGCCGACTCCCCCCGCTCTCGCCCACTCCCCCCGCTCTCCCCGACTCCCCCCGCTCTCCGCGACTCCCCCCGCTCTCACCGACTCCCCCCGCTCTCGCCGACTCCCCCCGCTCTCGCCGACTCCCCCCGCTCTCGCCGACTCGCCCCCGCTCCCCCTGACTCCCCCGTCTCCCCGACTCGCCCCGTCTGACCGACTCGCCCCGCTCTCACCGACTCCCCCCCGCTCTCGCCGACTCCCCCCGCTCTCCCCGACTCCCCCCGCTCTCGCCGACTCCCCCCGCTCTCGCCGACTCCCCCCCGCTCTCACCGACTCCCCCCGCTCTCGCCGACTCCCCTCGCTCTCGCTGACTCCCCCCGTCTCACCGACTCCCCCCGCTCTCCGCCGACTCCCCCCGCTCTCACCGACTCCCCCCCGCTCTCGCCGACTCCCCCCGCTCTCGCCGACTCCCCCCGCTCTCGCTGACTCTCCCCGTCTCGCCGACTCCCCCCGCTCTCGCTGACTCCCCCCGCTCTCCCCGACTCCCCCCGCTCTCACCGACTCCACCCGCTCTCCCCGACTCCCCCCGCTCTCACCGACTCCCCCCGCTCTCGCCGACTCCCCCCGCTCTCGCCGACTCCCCCCGCTCTCGCCCACTCCCCCCGCTCTCCCCGACTCCCCCCGCTCTCCGCGACTCCCCCCGCTCTCACCGACTCCCCCGCTCTCGCCGACTCCCCCGCTCTCGCCGACTCCCCCCGCTCTCGCCGACTCGCCCCGCTCCCCCTGACTCCCCCGTCTCCCCGACTCGCCCCGTCTGACCGACTCGCCCCGCTCTCACCGACTCCCCCCGCTCTCGCCGACTCCCCCCGCTCTCCCCGACTCCCCCCGCTCTCGCCGACTCCCCCCGCTCTCGCCGACTCCCCCCGCTCTCACCGACTCCCCCCGCTCTCGCCGACTCCCCTCGCTCTCGCTGACTCCCCCCGTCTCACCGACTCCCCCCGCTCTCGCCGACTCCCCCCGCTCTCACCGACTCCCCCCCGCTCTCGCCGACTCCCCCCCTCTCACCGACTCCCCCCGCTCTCCCCCGACTCCCCCCCGCTCCCCCCGACTCCCCCCGCTCTCACCGACTCCCCCCGCTCTCGCCGACTCCCCCCGCTCTCGCCGACTCCCCCCGCTCTCGCCGACTCCCCCCGCTCTCGCCGACTCCTCCCGTCTCACCGACTCCCCCCGCTCTCGCCGACTCCCCCCGCTCTCGCCGACTCCCCCCGCTCTCACCGACTCCCCCCGCTCACACCGACTCCCCCCGCTCTCGCCGACTCCCCCCGCTCTCGCCGACTCCCCCCGCTCCCCCCGACTCCCCCGTCTCCCCGACTCCCCCCGTCTCCCCGACTCCCCCCGCTCTCACGGACTCCCCCCGCTCTCCCCGACTCCCCCGCTCTCCCCGACTCCCCCCGCTCTCAGCCGACTCCCCCCGCTCTCGCCGACTCCCCCCGCTCTCGCCGACTCCCCCCGCTCTCGCCGACTCCCCTCGCTCTCGCTGACTCCCCCCGTCTCACCGACTCCCCCCGCTCTCGCCGACTCCCCCCGCTCTCGCCGACTCCCCCCGCTCTCACCGACTCCCCCCGCTCTCGCCGACTCCCCCCGCTCTCGCCGACTCCCACCGCTCTCACCGACTCGCCCCGCTCCCCCTGACTCCCCCCGCTCTTACCGACTCCCCCCGCTCTCACCGACTCCCCCCGCTCCCCCCGACTCCCCCCGCTCTCGCCGACTCCCCCCCGCTCTCGCCGACTCCCCCCGACTCCCCCGTCTCCCCGACTCCCCCCGTCTCCCCGACTCCCCCCGCTCTCACGGACTCCCCCCCGCTCTCCCCGACTCCCCCCGCTCTCGCCGACTCCCCGCGCTCCCCCCGTCTCCCCGACTCCCCCCGTCTCCCTGACTCCCCCCGCTCTCACTGACTCCCCCCCGTCTCCCCGACTCCCCCCGCTCTCACTGACTCTCCCTGACTCCCCCCGCTCTCCCCGACTCCCCCCGCTCTCACCGACTCCCCCCGCTCTCCCCGACTCCCCCCGCTCTCACCGACTCCCCCGCTCTCACCGACTCCCCCCCGCTCTCCCCCGACTCCCCCCGCTCTCGCCGACTCCCCCCGCTCTCGCCGACTCCCCCGCTCTCGCCGACTGCCCCCGCTCTCGCCGACTCCCCCCGCTCTCGCCGACTCCCCCCGCTCTCGCCGACTCCCCCCGCTCTCGCCGACTCGCCCCGCTCCCCCTGACTCCCCCGTCTCCCCGACTCGCCCCGTCTCACCGACTCGCCCCGCTCTCACCGACTCCCCCCGCTCTCGCCGACTCCCCCCGCTCTCCCCGACTCCCCCCGCTCTCGCCGACTCCCCCCGCTCTCGCCGACTCCCCCCCGCTCTCGCCGACTCCCCCCGCTCCCCCCGAGTCCCCCGTCTCCCCGACTCCCCCCCGTCTCCCCGACTCCCCCCACTCTCCCCCGACTCCCCCCGCTCTCACCGACTCCCCCCGCTCTCCCCGACTCCCCCCGCTCTCACCGACTCCCCCGCTCTCCCCGACTCCCCCCGCTCTCACCGACTCCCCCCCGCTCTCGCCGACTCCCCCCCTCTCTCGCCGACTCCCCCCCGCTCTCACCGACTCCCCCGCTCTCACCGACTCCCCCCGCTCCCCCCCGACTCCCCCCGTCTCCCCGACTCCCCCCGTCTCCCCGACTCCCCCCGCTCTCACTGACTCCCCCCCGTCTCCCCGACTCCCCCCGCTCTCACTGACTCCCCCCGCTCTCCCCGACTCCCCCCACTCTCCCCGACTCCCCCCGCTCTCACCGACTCTCCCCGACTCCCCCCGCTCTCACCGACTCCCCTCGCTCTCACCGACTCCCCCCCGCTCTCACCGACTCCCCCAGCTCTCCCCGACTCCCCCCGTTCTCACCGACTCCCCCCGCTCTCGCCGACTGCCCCCGCTCTCGCCGACTCCCCCCGCTCTCGCCGACTCCCCCCGCTCTCGCCGACTCCCCCCGCTCTCGCCGACTCCCCCCGCTCCCCCCGTCTCACCGACTCCCCCCGTCTCCCCGACTCCCCCCGCTCTCACTGACTCCCCCCGCTCTCCCCGACTCCTCCCGCTCTCCCCGACTCCCCCCGCTCTCGCCGACTCCCCCCGCTCTCGCCGACTCCCCCCGCTCTCGCCGACTCCCCCCGCTCTCGCCGAAGCCCCCCGCTCTCGCCGACTCCCCCGTCTCCCCGACTCCCCCTGCTCTCACCGACTCCCCCCGCTCTCACCGACTCCCCCCGCTCCCCCCGACTCCCCCGTCTCCCCGACTCCCCCCGTCTCCCCGACTCCCCCCGCTCTCCCCGACTCCCCCCGCTCTCACCGACTCCCCCCGCTCTCCCCGACTCCCCCCGCTCTCGCCGACTCCCCCCGCTCTCGCCGACTCGCCCCGCTCACCCTGACTCCCCCGTCTCCCCAACTCGCCCCGTCTCACCGACTCGCCCCGCTCTCACCGACTCCCCCCGCTCTCGCCGACTCCCCCCGCTCTCACGACTCCCCCCGCTCTCGCCGACTCCCCCCGCTCTCGCCGACTCCCCCCGCTCTCGCCGACTCCCCCCGCTCTCGCTGACTCCCCCCGTCTCGCCGACTCCCCCCGCTCTCGCTGACTCCCCCCGCTCTCGCTGACTCCCCCCGCTCTCCCCGACTCCCCCCGCTCTCACCGACTCCCCCCGCTCTCCCCGACTCCCCCCGCTCTCGCCGACTCCCCCCGCTCTCGCCGACTCCCCCCGCTCTCGCCGACTCCCCCCGCTCTCGCCGACTCCCCCCGCTCTCGCCGACTCCCCCCGCTCTCACCGAATCCCCCCGCGCTCACCGACTCCCCCCGCTCTCCCCGACTCCCCCCGCTCTCGCCGACTCCCCCCGCTCTCGCCGACTCCCCCCGCTCTCGCCGACTCCCCCCGCTCTCGCCGACTCCCCCCGCTCTCGCCGACTCGCCCCGCTCCCCCTGACTCCCCCGTCTCCCCGACTCGCCCCGTCTCACCGACTCGCCCCGCTCTCACCGACTCCCCCCGCTCTCGCCGACTCCCCCCGCTCTCCCCGACTCCCCCCGCTCTCGCCGACACCCCCCGCTCTCGCCGACTCCCCCCCGCTCTCGCCGACTCCCCCCGCTCTCGCCGACTCCCCCCGCTCTCGCTGACTCCCCCCGTCTCACCGACTCCCCCCGCTCTCGCCAACTCCCCCCGCTCTCGCCGACTCCCCCCGCTCCCCCCGAGTCCCCCGTCTCCCCGACTCCCCCCGACTCCCCCCGCTCTCCCCGACTCCCCCCGTCTCCCCGACTCGCCCCCGCTCTCCCCGACTCCCCCCGCTCTCACTGACTCCCCCCGCTCTCACCGACTCCCCCCGCTCACACGACTCCCCCCGCTCTCACCGACTCCCCCCGCTCTCCCCGACTCCCCCCGCTCTCACCGACTCCCCCCGCTCTCGCCGACTCCCCCCGCTCTCACCGACTCCCCCGCTCTCACCGACTCCCCCCGCTCCCCCCGACTCCCCCGTCTCCCCGACTCCCCCCGTCTCCCCGGCTCCCCCCGCTCTCCCCGACTCCCCCCGCTCTCACTGACTCCCCCCGCTCTCCCCGACTCCCCCCACTCTCCCCGACTCCCCCCGCTCTCACCGACTCTCCCCGACTCCCCCCGCTCTCACCGACTCCCCTCGCTCTCACCGACTCCCCCCGCTCTCCCCGACTCCCCCCGCTCTCACCGACTCCCCCCGCTCTCGCCGACTGCCCCCGCTCTCGCCGACTCCCCCCGCTCTCGCCGACTCCCCCCGCTCTCGCCGACTCCCCCCGCTCTCGCCGACTCCCCCCGCTCCCCCCGTCTCCCCGACTCCCCCCGTCTCCCCGACTCCCCCCGCTCTCACTGACTCCCCCCGCTCTCCCCGACTCCCCCCGCTCTCCCCGACTCCCCCCGCTCTCACCGACTCCCCCCGCTCCCCCCGACTCCCCCGTCTCCCCGACTCCCCCCGTCTCCCCGACTCCCCCCGCTCTCCCCGACTCCCCCCGCTCTCGCCGACTCCCCCGTCTCCCCGACTCCCCCCGCTCTCACCGACTCCCCCCGCTCTCACCGACTCCCCCCGCTCTCCCCGGCTCCCCCCGTCTCCCCGACTCCCCCCGCTCTCACCGACTCCCCCCGCTCTCCCCGACTCCCCCCGCTCTCACCGACTCCCCCCGCTCTCACCGACTCCCCCCGCTCACACCGACTCCCCCCGCTCTCGCCGACTCCCCCCGCTCCCCCCGAGTCCCCCGTCTCCCCGACTCCCCCCGACTCCCCCCGCTCTCCCCGACTCCCCCCGTCTCCCCGACTCGCCCCGCTCTCCCCGACTCCCCCCGCTCTCACTGACTCCCCCCGCTCTCACCGACTCCCCCCGCTCACACGACTCCCCCCGCTCTCACCGACTCCCCCCGCTCTCCCCGACTCCCCCCGCTCTCACCGACTCCCCCCACTCTCGCCGACTCCCCCCGCTCTCACCGACTCCCCCGCTCTCACCGACTCCCCCCGCTCCCCCCGACTCCCCCGTCTCCCCGACTCCCCCCGTCTCCCCGGCTCCCCCCGCTCTCACTGACTCCCCCCCGTCTCCCCGACTCCCCCCGCTCTCACTGACTCCCCCCGCTCTCCCCGACTCCCCCCACTCTCCCCGACTCCCCCCGCTCTCACCGACTCTCCCCGACTCCCCCCGCTCTCACCGACTCCCCTCGCTCTCACCGACTCCCCCCGCTCTCCCCGACTCCCCCCGCTCTCACCGACTCCCCCCGCTCTCGCCGACTGCCCCCGCTCTCGCCGACTCCCCCCGCTCTCGCCGACTCCCCCCGCTCTCGCCGACTCCCCCCGCTCCCCCCGTCTCACCGACTCCCCCCGTCTCCCCGACTCCCCCCGTCTCCCCGACTCCTCCCGCTCTCCCCGACTCCCCCCGCTCTCGCCGACTCCCCCCGCTCTCGCCGACTCCCCCCGCTCTCGCCGACTCCCCCCGCTCTCGCCGAAGCCCCCCGATCTCGCCGACTCCCCCGTCTCCCCGACTCCCCCCGCTCTCCCCGACTCCCCCCGCTCTCGCCGACTCCCCCGTCTCCCCGACTCCCCCCACTCTCACCGACTCCCCCCGCTCTCACCGACTCCCCCCGCTCCCCCCGTCTCCCCGGCTCCCCCCGTCTCCCCGACTCCCCCCGCTCTCACCGACTCCCCCCGCTCTCCCCGACTCCCCCCGCTCTCACCGACTCCCCCCGCTCTCACCGACTCCCCCCGCTCACACCGACTCCCCCCGCTCTCACCGACTCCCCCCGCTCTCCCCGACTCCCCCCGCTCTCGCCGACTCCCCCCGCTCTCGCCGACTCCCCCCGCTCTCGCCGACTCCCCCCGCTGTCGCCGACTCCCCCCGCTCTCACCGACTCCCCCCGCTCCCCCCGACTCCCCCGTCTCCCCGACTCCCCCCGTCTCCCCGACTCCCCCCGCTCTCACTGACTCCCCCCCGTCTCCCCGACTCCCCCCGCTCTCACTGACTCCCCCCGCTCTCCCCGACTCCCCCCGCTCTCCCCGACTCCCCCCGCTCTCACCGACTCCCCCCGCTCTCCCCGACTCCCCCCGCTCTCACCGACTCCCCCCGCTCTCACCGACTCCCCCCGCTCTCACCGACTCCCCCCGCTCTCCCCGACTCCCCCCGCTCTCACCGACTCCCCCCGCTCTCGCCGACTCCCCCCGCTCTCGCCGACTCCCCCCGCTCTCGCCGACTACCCCCGCCCTCGCCGACTCCCCCCGCTCTCGCCGACTCCCCCCGCTCTCGCCGACTCCCCCCGCTCCCCCCGACTCCCCCGTCTCCCCGACTCCCCCCGTCTCCCCGACTCCCCCCGCTCTCACTGACTCCCCCCGCTCTCCCCGACTCCCCCCGCTCTCCCCGACTCCCCCCGCTCTCACCGACTCCCCCCGCTCTCCCCGACTCCCCCCGCTCTCACCGACTCCCCCCGCTCTCGCCTACTCCTCCCGCTCTCGCCGACTCCCCCCGCTCTCGCCGACTCCCCCCGCTCTCGCCGACTTCCCCCGCTCTCGCCGACTCCCCCCGCTCCCCCCGACTCCCCCGTCTCCCCGACTCCCCCCGTCTCCCCGACTCCACCCGCTCTCACGGACACCCCCCGCTCTCCCCGACTCCCCCTGCTCTCCCCGACTCCCCCCGCTCTCACCGACTCCCCCCGCTCTCCCCGACTCCCCCCGCTCTCACCGACACCACCCGCTCTCGCCGACTCCCCCCGCTCTCGCCGACTCCCCCCGCTCTCGCTGACTCCCCCCGCTCTCCCCGACTCCCCCCGCTCTCACCGACTCCCCCCGCTCTCCCCGACTCCCCCCCAGCTCTCACCGACTCCCCCCGCTCTCCCCGACTCCCCCCGCTCTCACCGACTCCCCCCGCTCTCCCCGACTCCCCCCCAGCTCTCACCGACTCCCCCCGCTCTCGCCGACTCCCCCCGCTCTCGCCGACTCCCCCCGCTCTCGCCGACTCCCCCCGCTCCCCCCGACTCCCCCGTCTCCCCGACTCCCCCCGTCTCCCCGACTCCCCCCGCTCTCACTGACTCCCCCCCGTCTCCCCGACTCCCCCCGCTCTCACTGACTCCCCCCGCTCTCCCCGACTCCCCCCGCTCTCCCCGACTCCCCCCGCTCTCCCCGACTCCCCCCGCTCTCACCGACTCCCCCCGCTCTCACCGACTCCCCCCGCTCTCCCCGACTCCCCCCGCTCTCACCGACTCCCCCCGCTCTCGCCGACTCCCCCCGCTCTCACCGACTCCCCCGCTCTCACCGACTCCCCCCGCTCCCCCCGACTCCCCCGTCTCCCCGACTCCCCCCGCTCTCACTGACTCCCCCCCGTCTCCCCGACTCCCCCCCGTCTCCCCGACTCCCCCCGCTCTCACTGACTCCCCCCGCTCTCCCCGACTCCCCCCGCTCTCCCCGACTCCCCCCACTCTCCCCGACTCCCCCCGCTCTCACCGACTCTCCCCGACTCCCCCCGCTCTCACCGACTCCCCTCGCTCTCACCGACTCCCCCCGCTCTCACCGACTCCCCCCGCTCTCCCCGACTCCCCCCGCTCTCACCGACTCCCCCCGCTCTCGCCGACTGCCCCCGCTCTCGCCGACTCCCCCCGCTCTCGCCGACTCCCCCCGCTCTCGCCGACTCCCCCCGCTCCCCCCGTCTCCCCGACTCCCCCCGTCTCCCCGACTCCCCCCGCTCTCACCGACTCCCCCCGCTCTCCCCGACTCCCCCCGCTCTCACCGACTCCCCCCGCTCTCGCCGACTCCCCCCGCTCTCGCCGACTCCCCCCGCTCTCGCCGACTCCCCCCGCCCTCGCCGACTCCCCCCGCTCTCGCCGACTCCCCCCCTCTCGCCGACTCCCCCCGCTCCCCGACTCCCCCCGCTCTCACTGACTCCCCCCCGTCTCCCCGACTCCCCCCGCTCTCACCGACTCGCCCCGCTCTCCCCGACTCGCCCCGTCTCACCGACTCGCCCCGCTCTCACCGACTCCCACCGCTCTCGCCGACTCCCCCCGCTCTCGCCGACTCCCCCCGCTCTCGCCGACTCCCCCCGCTCTCGCTGACTCTCCCCGTCTCGCCGACTCCCCCCGCTCTCGCTGACTCCCCCCGCTCTCCCCGACTCCCCCCGCTCTCACCGACTCCCCCCGCTCTCCCCGACTCCCCCCGCTCTCACCGACTCCCCCCGCTCTCGCCGACTCCCCCCGCTCTCGCCGACTCCCCCCGCTCTCGCCGACTCCCCCCGCTCTCGCCGACTCCCCCCGCTCTCCCCGACTCCCCCCGCTCTCCGCGACTCCCCCCGCTCTCACCGACTCCCCCCGCTCTCGCCGACTCCCCCCGCTCTCGCCGACTCCCCCCGCTCTCGCCGACTCGCCCCGCTCCCCCTGACTCCCCCGTCTCCCCGACTCGCCCCGTCTGACCGACTCGCCCCGCTCTCACCGACTCCCCCCGCTCTCGCCGACTCCCCCCGCTCTCCCCGACTCCCCCCGCTCTCGCCGACTCCCCCCGCTCTCGCTGACTCCCCCCGCTCTCACCGACTCCCCCCGCTCTCGCCGACTCCCGTCGCTCTCGCTGACTCCCCCCGTCTCACCGACTCCCCCCGCTCTCGCCGACTCCCCCCGCTCTCACCGACTCCCCCCGCTCTCGCCGACTCCCCCCCTCTCACCGACTCCTCCCGCTCTCCCCGACTCCCCCCAACTCCCCCCGCTCTCACCGACTCCCCCCGCTCTCGCCGACTCCCCCCGCTCTCGCCGACTCCCCCCGCTCTCGCCGACTCTCCCCGTCTCGCCGACTCCCCCCGCTCTCGCAGACTCCCTCCGCTCTCCCCGACTCCCCCCGCTCTCACCGACTCCCCCCGCTCTCCCCGACTCCCCCCGCTCTCACCGACTCCCCCCGCTCTCGCCGACTCCCCCCGCTCTCGCCGACTCCCCCCGCTCTCGCCGACTCCCCCCGCTCTCCCCGACTCCCCCCGCTCTCCGCGACTCCCCCCGCTCTCACCGACTCCCCCCGCTCTCGCCGACTCCCCCCGCTCCCCCCGAGTCCCCCGTCTCCCCGACTCCCCCCGTCTCCCCGACTCCCCCCGCTCTCCCCGACTCCCCCCGCTCTCACTGACTCCCCCCGCTCTCCCCGACTCCCCCCGCTCTCACCGACGCCCCCCACTCTCGCCGACTCCCCCCGCTCTCGCCGACTCCCCCCGCCCTCGCCGACTCCCCCCGTCTCACCGACTCCCCCCGCTCTCGCCGACTCCCCCCGCTCTCGCCGACTCCCCCCGCTCCCCCCGAGTCCCCCGTCTCCCCGACTCCCCCCGTCTCCCCGACTCCCCCCGCTCTCCCCGACTCCCCCCGCTCTCACCGACTCCCCCCGCTCTCCCCGACTCCCCCCGCTCTCACCGACTCCCCCCGCTCTCCCCGACTCCCCCCCAGCTCTCACCGACTCCCCCCGCTCTCGCCGACTCCCCCCGCTCTCGCCGACTCCCCCCGCTCTCGCCGACTCCCCCCGCTCCCCCCGACTCCCTCGTCTCCCCGACTCCCCCCGTCTCCCCGACTCCCCCCGCTCTCACTGACTCCCCCCCGTCTCCCCGACTCCCCCCGCTCTCACTGACTCCCCCCGCTCTCCCCGACTCCCCCCGCTCTCCCCGACTCCCCCCGCTCTCCCCGACTCCCCCCGCTCTCACCGACTCCCCCCGCTCTCACCGACTCCCCCCGCTCTCCCCGACTCCCCCCGCTCTCACCGACTCCCCCCGCTCTCGCCGACTCCCCCCGCTCTCACCGACTCCCCCGCTCTCACCGACTCCCCCCGCTCCCCCCGACTCCCCCGTCTCCCCGACTCCCCCCGCTCTCACTGACTCCCCCCCGTCTCCCCGACTCCCCCCCGTCTCCCCGACTCCCCCCGCTCTCACTGACTCCCCCCGCTCTCCCCGACTCCCCCCGCTCTCCCCGACTCCCCCCACTCTCCCCGACTCCCCCCGCTCTCACCGACTCTCCCCGACTCCCCCCGCTCTCACCGACTCCCCTCGCTCTCACCGACTCCCCCCGCTCTCACCGACTCCCCCCGCTCTCACCGACTCCCCCCGCTCTCACCGACTCCCCCCGCTCTCGCCGACTGCCCCCGCTCTCGCCCACTCCCCCCGCTCTCGCCGACTCCCCCCGCTCTCGCCGACTCCCCCCGCTCCCCCCGTCTCCCCGACTCCCCCCGTCTCCCCGACTCCCCCCGCTCTCACTGACTCCCCCCGCTCTCCCCGACTCCCCCCGCTCTCACCGACTCCCCCCGCTCTCGCCGACTCCCCCCGCTCTCGCCGACTCCCCCCGCTCTCGCCGACTCCCCCCGCCCTCGCCGACTCCCCCCGCTCTCGCCGACTCCCCCCGCTCTCGCCGACTCCCCCCGCTCCCCGACTCCCCCCGCTCTCACTGACTCCCCCCCGTCTCCCCGACTCCCCCCGCTCTCACCGACTCGCCCCGCTCTCCCCGACTCGCCCCGTCTCACCGACTCGCCCCCGTCTCACCGACTCGCCCCGCTCTCACCGACTCCCACCGCTCTGGCCGACTCCCCCCGCTCTCGCCGACTCCCCCCGCTCTCGCCGACTCCCCCCGCTCTCGCCGACTCCCCCCGCTCTCGCTGACTCTCCCCGTCTCGCCGACTCCCCCCGCTCTCGCTGACTCCCCCCGCTCTCCCCGACTCCCCCCGCTCTCACCGACTCCCCCCGCTCTCCCCGACTCCCCCCGCTCTCACCGACTCCCCCCGCTCTCGCCGACTCCCCCCGCTCTCGCCGACTCCCCCCGCTCTCGCCGACTCCCCCCGCTCTCGCCGACTCCCCCCGCTCTCCCCGACTCCCCCCGCTCTCCGCGACTCCCCCCGCTCTCACCGACTCCCCCCGCTCTCGCCGACTCCCCCCGCTCTCGCCGACTCCCCCCGCTCTCGCCGACTCTCCCCGCTCTCGCCGACTCGCCCCGCTCCCCCTGACTCCCCCGTCTCCCCGACTCGCCCCGTCTGACCGACTCGCCCCGCTCTCACCGACTCCCCCCGCTCTCGCCGACTCCCCCCGCTCTCCCCGACTCCCCCCGCTCTCGCCAACTCCCCCCGCTCTCGCCGACTCACCCCGCTCTCACCGACTCCCCCCGCTCTCGCCGACTCCCGTCGCTCTCGCTGACTCCCCCCGTCTCACCGACTCCCCCCGCTCTCGCCGACTCCCCCCGCTCTCACCGACTCCCCCCGCTCTCGCCGACTCCCCCCCTCTCACCGACTCCCCCCGCTCTCCCCGACTCCCCCCGCTCCCCCCGACTCCCCCCGCTCTCACCGACTCCCCCCGCTCTCGCCGACTCCCCCCGCTCTCGCCGACTCCCCCCGCTCTCGCTGTCTCTCCCCGTCTCGCCGACTCCACCCGCTCTCGCGGACTCCCCCCGCTCTCCCCGACTCCCCCCGCTCTCACCGACTCCCCCCGCTCTCCCCGACTCCCCCCGCTCTCACCGACTCCCCCCGCTCTCGCCGACTCCCCCCGCTCTCGCCGACTCCCCCCGCTCTCGCCGACTCCCCCCGCTCTCCCCGACTCCCCCCGCTCTCCGCGACTCCCCCCGCTCTCACCGACTCCCCCCGCTCTCCCCGACTCCCCCCGCTTTCACCGACTCCCCCCGCTCTCCCCGACTCCCCCCGCTCTCACCGACTCCCCCCGCTCTCGCCGACTCCCCCCGCTCTCGCCGACTCCCCACGCTCTCGCCGACTCCCCCCGCTCTCCCCGACTCCCCCCGCTCTCCGCGACTCCCCCCGCTCTCACCGACTCCCCCCGCTCTCGCCGACTCCCCCCGCTCTCGCCGACTCGCCCCGCTCCCCCTGACTCCCCCGTCTCCCCGACTCGCCCCGTCTGACCGACTCGCCCCGCTCTCACCGACTCCCCCCGCTCTCGCCGACTCCCCCCGCTCTCCCCGACTCCCCCCGCTCTCACCGACTCCCCCCGCTCTCGCCGACTCCCCCCGCTCTCACCGACTCCCCCCGCTCTCGCCGACTCCCCTCGCTCTCGCTGACTCCCCCCGTCTCACCGACTCCCCCCGCTCTCGCCGACTCCTCCCGCTCTCGCCGACTCCCCCCGCTCCCCCCGTCTCCCCGACTCCCCCCGTCTCCCCGACTCCCCCCGCTCTCACTGACTCCCCCCGCTCTCCCCGACTCCCCCCGCTCTCACCGACTCCCCCCGCTCTCGCCGACTCCCCCCGCTCTCGCCGACTCCCCCCAGTTCTCGCCGACTCCCCCCGCCCTCGCCGACTCCCCCCGCTCTCGCTGACTCCCCCGTCTCACCGACTCCCCCCGCTCTCGCCGACTCCCCCCGCTCTCGCCGACTCCCCCCGCTCCCCCCGAGTCCCCCGTCTCCCCGACTCCCCCCGTCTCCCCGACTCCCCCGCTCACACGACTCCCCCCGCTCTCACCGACTCCCCCCGCTCTCCCCGACTCCCCCCGCTCTCACCGACTCCCCCCACTCTCGCCGACTCCCCCCGCTCTCACCGACTCCCCCGCTCTCACCGACTCCCCCCGCTCCCCCCGACTCCCCCGTCTCCCCGACTCCCCCCGTCTCCCCGGCTCCCCCCGCTCTCACTGACTCCCCCCCGTCTCCCCGACTCCCCCCGCTCTCACTGACTCCCCCCGCTCTCCCCGACTCCCCCCACTCTCCCCGACTCCCCCCGCTCTCACCGACTCTCCCCGACTCCCCCCGCTCTCACCGACTCCCCTCGCTCTCACCGACTCCCCCCGCTCTCCCCGACTCCCCCCGCTCTCACCGACTCCCCCCGCTCTCGCCGACTGCCCCCGCTCTCGCCGACTCCCCCCGCTCTCGCCGACTCCCCCCGCTCTCGCCGACTCCCCCCGCTCCCCCCGTCTCACCGACTCCCCCCGTCTCCCCGACTCCCCCCGTCTCCCCGACTCCTCCCGCTCTCCCCGACTCCCCCCGCTCTCGCCGACTCCCCCCGCTCTCGCCGACTCCCCCCGCTCTCGCCGACTCCCCCCGCTCTCGCCGAAGCCCCCCGATCTCGCCGACTCCCCCCGTCTCCCCGACTCCCCCCGCTCTCCCCGACTCCCCCCGCTCTCGCCGACTCCCCCGTCTCCCCGACTCCCCCCACTCTCACCGACTCCCCCCGCTCTCACCGACTCCCCCCGCTCCCCCCGTCTCCCCGGCTCCCCCCGTCTCCCCGACTCCCCCCGCTCTCACCGACTCCCCCCGCTCTCCCCGACTCCCCCCGCTCTCACCGACTCCCCCCGCTCTCACCGACTCCCCCCGCTCACACCGACTCCCCCCGCTCTCACCGACTCCCCCCGCTCTCCCCGACTCCCCCCGCTCTCGCCGACTCCCCCCGCTCTCGCCGACTCCCCCCGCTCTCGCCGACTCCCCCCGCTGTCGCCGACTCCCCCCGCTCTCACCGACTCCCCCCGCTCCCCCCGACTCCCCCGTCTCCCCGACTCCCCCCGTCTCCCCGACTCCCCCCGCTCTCACTGACTCCCCCCGTCTCCCCGACTCCCCCCGCTCTCACTGACTCCCCCCGCTCTCCCCGACTCCCCCCGCTCTCCCCGACTCCCCCGCTCTCACCGACTCCCCCCCGCTCTCCCCGACTCCCCCCGCTCTCACCGACTCCCCCCGCTCTCACCGACTCCCCCCGCTCTCACCGACTCCCCCCGCTCTCCCCGACTCCCCCCGCTCTCACCGACTCCCCCCGCTCTCGCCGACTCCCCCCGCTCTCGCCGACCTCCCCCGCTCTCGCCGACTACCCCCGCCCTCGCCGACTCCCCCCGCTCTCGCCGACTCCCCCCGCTCTCGCCGACTCCCCCCGCTCCCCCCGACTCCCCCGTCTCCCCGACTCCCCCCGTCTCCCGACTCCCCCGCTCTCACTGACTCCCCCCGCTCTCCCCGACTCCCCCCGCTCTCCCCGACTCCCCACCGCTCTCACCGACTCCCCCCGCTCTCCCCGACTCCCCCCGCTCTCACCGACTCCCCCCGCTCTCGCCTACTCCTCCCGCTCTCGCCGACTCCCCCCCCGCTCTCGCCGACTCCCCCCGCTCTCGCCGACTTCCCCCGCTCTCGCCGACTCCCCCGCTCCCCCGACTCCCCCGTCTCCCCGACTCCCCCGTCTCCCCGACTCCACCCGCTCTCACGGACACCCCCGCTCTCCCCGACTCCCCCTGCTCTCCCCGACTCCCCCCGCTCTCACCGACTCCCCCGCTCTCCCCGACTCCCCCCGCTCTCACCGACACCACCGCTCTCGCCGACTCCCCCCGCTCTCGCCGACTCCCCCCGCTCTCGCTGACTCCCCCCGCTCTCCCCGACTCCCCCCGCTCTCACCGACTCCCCCCGCTCTCCCCGACTCCCCCCCAGCTCTCACCGACTCCCCCCGCTCTCCCCGACTCCCCCGCTCTCACCGACTCCCCCCGCTCTCCCCGACTCCCCCCAGCTCTCACCGACTCCCCCCCGCTCTCGCCGACTCCCCCCGCTCTCGCCGACTCCCCCGCTCTCGCCGACTCCCCCCGCTCCCCCCGACTCCCCCGTCTCCCGACTCCCCCCGTCTCCCCGACTCCCCCCGCTCTCACTGACTCCCCCCCGTCTCCCCGACTCCCCCCGCTCTCAC
>NC_141016.1:39647026-39733689 GCF_052327205.1 Somniosus microcephalus | reverse complement strand
CTCGCTCTCTCTCTTCCCCCCCACTCGCTCTCTCTCTTCCCCCCCACTCGCTCTCTCTCTTCCCCCCCACTCGCGCGCTCTCTTTCTTCCCCCCCACTCGCGCGCTCTCTCTCTTCCCCCCCACTCGCGCGCTCTCTCTCTTCCCCCCCACTCGCGCGCTCTCTCTCTTCCCCCCACTCGCGCGCTCTCTCTCTTCCCCCCCACTCGCGCGCTCTCTCTCTTCCCCCCCACTCGCGCGCTCTCTCTCTTCCCCCCCACTCGCGCGCTCTCTCTCTTCCCCCCCACTCGCGCGCTCTCTCTCTTCCCCCCACTCGCGCGCTCTCTCTCTTCCCCCCCACTCGCGCGCTCTCTCTCTTCCCCCCCACTCGCGCGCTCTCTCTCTTCCCCCCCACTCGCGCGCTCTCTCTCTTCCCCCCCACTCGCTCTCTCTCTTCCCCCCCACTCGCTCTCTCTCTTCCCCCCCACTCGCTCTCTCTCTTCCCCCCCACTCGCTCTCTCTCTTCCCCCCCACTCGCTCTCTCTCTTCCCCCCCACTCGCTCTCTCTCTTCCCCCCCACTCGCTCTCTCTCTTCCCCCCCACTCGCTCTCTCTCTTCCCCCCCACTCGCTCTCTCTCTTCCCCCCCACTCGCTCTCTCTCTTCCCCCCCCACTCGCTCTCTCTCTTCCCCCCCACTCGCTCTCTCTCTTCCCCCCTCTCGCTCTCTCTCTTCCCCCCACTCGCTCTCTCTCTTCCCCCCCCACTCGCTCTCTCTCTTCCCCCCCACTCGCTCTCTCTCTTCCCCCCCACTCGCTCTCTCTCTTCCCCCCCACTCGCTCTCTCTCTTCCCCCCCCCACTCGCTCTCTCTCTTCCCCCCCCACTCGCTCTCTCTCTTCCCCCCTCTCGCTCTCTCTCTTCCCCCCACTCGCTCTCTCTCTTCCCCCCCCACTCGCTCTCTCTCTTCCCCCCCACTCGCTCTCTCTCTTCCCCCCCACTCGCTCTCTCTCTTCCCCCCACTCGCTCTCTCTCTTCCCCCCACTCGCTCTCTCTCTTCCCCCCCACTCGCGCGCTCTCTCTCTTCCCCCCACTCGCGCGCTCTCTCTCTTCCCCCCCACTCGCGCTCTCTCTCTTCCCCCCCACTCGCGCTCTCTCTCTTCCCCCCCCACTCGCGCTCTCTCTCTTCCCCCCCCACTCGCGCTCTCTCTCTTCCCCCCCACTCGCTCTCTCTCTTCCCCCCCACTCGCTCTCTCTCTTCCCCTCCCACTCGCTCTCTCTCTTCCCCCCCACTCGCTCTCTTCCCCCCAGCCGCTCTCTCTCTTCCCCCCCACTCGCTCTCTCTCTTCCCCCCCAGCCGCTCTCTCTCTTCCCCCCCACTCGCTCTCTCTCTTCCCCCCCACTCGCTCTCTCTCTTCCCCCCCCGCTCAGTCGCTCTCTCTCTCTGCCGCCCCCCCACCCCCCCCAGTCGCTCTCTCTCTCTCTTCCGCCCCCCCACCCCCCTCAGACGCTCTCTCTCTCTCTTCCACCCCCCCACCCCCCCCCCGCAGTCGCTCTCTCTCTCTCTCTTCCAACAACAACATGCCCTCGAAATAGCCTCGGCACCGCCGGGCACCCCCAGCTAGTCTATGTATACATGGGTATACTTGTCTATACACTGTGGCCTAGAAATTGGGTATAGCTCCGCTTGAGGCGTTAGAACTGGCGATGCGCAAAGTTTATAGCCAGACGAAACTTATCGCCGCCTGGCGCGATATTGGGTTGCATCGCCCCCGAAGGGGATTGAGGCGCTAAATCAGCCGTTGCACGTTGCTCTTAAGGCGCAAAAGGTCAGGCGCTACTCGATATCGACGCGGACGGGCGCAGCGCAGGTGAACTCAATTACGGGAAAGCACGAGACCTACAGGCGCCGGCTGGCTCTTAAAGGGGCAGGTCAGTCAGACTGAGCTTAAACACCCAACGCTCTGCAGGTCTCAGATTTGGCGCTCGCCCTTGTCTGGCGGTACAAGGTGATCATTATGGAGAAGGTTAGGCAGAGAGCAGAGCGCTTCAGCACTGAGGCTCTGGACCACTTGGTGTCTGCAGTTGAACACCGTCGAGAGGTCCTGTACCCGGATAATGGCAAGAGGCCGAATCAGAAGGCTTATCGACGATCTTGGAGGGAGGTTGCTGTGAGGGTGAATTCCAGCAGCATGGCGACCAGGACCCCTGTTCAGTGCAGGAAGAAATTCAACGACCTCACACGGATCGTTAGGGTGAGTGATGGTTTACCAAACTTGTGCTTCCCTCCATCTGCAGCTGACTTCGGGCACCCTGCTGCAATGATGCGCCAATGGCCATCTGTCAGTATGCACCCATGGCCCTTTCTGGCCACACACATGGACAGATGTCTCAAGGCCTCATGTAAGGGCTCTTGCACCATGGGGGGCATGTGATGAGGTCTCAAGGCCTCATGTAAGGGCTCTTACACCATGGGGGGCATGCGTTGAGGTCTCAAGGCCTCATGTAAGGGCTCTTGCACCATGGGGGGCATGCGATGAGGTCTCAAGGCCTCATGTAACAGAACCTCCCCTTCTTTCCCCTGCAGTCCAAGATGGCACAGATTAGAAAGGAGCAGCGTCGAACCGGTGGCGGACCTGCACAAGTGGTCACTCTGACGGATCTGGAGGAGAGAGTGCACCAGATACTTGGAGGACGTCTGTCTGGTCCTGTGACCACTGCATCTGCCGACCCCATTACCGACAGCGAGGGTAAGACTCTCACCTTTTTCACCTGTTGCCTTCCACTTGGTCCCCCCGCCAGCATGCATCCTCAGTGTGCAGCCATGTCAGAGCCTTGCCGCAATCTGGCATGCCTTTCAGCAAACCTGTCCTTTTGCTAAAGCCACTCTTCCACCTCCCACTTTCAGATGAAGCAGCACCAACTTGGGCTCAACGCGCTGAAGCTGCCAGTGCCAGTGCCACCGGAGGCGAGGACCAGGAGGAATCCGGACCAGCCGTTGCAGAATCCGGGGAGCGGAGACATCTGCAGACTGGGGATAGTAGTCCCCTGGAGGGGAGGGGGGGTGGCTCTGAGGATGAACCAGTTGCCGGACCAAGCGTCATGGAGCAACGCAGGGGGGATAGGCAAGTCCGGCCACTGTCTCCCCGCAGGGCAAGGCAGGTCGTCATGACTGCTGCACAGAATGCAGATGAGGTCCGTCGCCCTCCAAACAAGCTCCCATTCCGATGCCAGTTGGTCAAAAGGCTTTTAGGTGTAGTGGTGCAAGTGCTTCGGACAGGGTTGAAGGTACCAAGTACTGTAAAGCTCAAATCCCAGAAGTCCGCTCCACATTAGCTCGCCAACTCTCTCTAGCAGCGAGCGCAATGAGCAGGCCAAGTGGCAGAAGATTCTGCAGTACAGCTGTCCCCTTTAAATAGCGCCCCCCTACTCCGAGAAGGGCCTGTTAGCCCTCCCTTGAACGGTCACTAATAGCGCTGGGCGCTAAGGCTCCGGGCGCCACCCAATATGCGCTCAGGCGCTCCTAAAAGGCGTTGCACACTGAAATGACGTCATGAGCTGCTTGCGCTCGCGGGCGCGCGCAGGCGCTAAATGTATTGTCAATATCTGAGTTGGCGCTATCTTCATAGCGTCCGCCCCAACATATCGCTTCGCCCCAATTCTTGGTCTCTTTAAACGCTCAGCGCCGGCGCTACCAACCCAATTTCTAGGCCTGCATGTCTAGATCTGTGTTTATGTGGTCAATCACAGATGTATTTCTGTGCTTTGGCAACATAAGATGTATCTTGTCATGCCAATAAAGCAATTTGAATTGGGTACTGAACTATAAACTCTAGGTACTGAACTTTAAACTCTGGGTACTGAACTATAAACTCTAGGTACTGAACTATAAACTCTAGGTAATGAACTATAAACTCTAGGCACTGAACTATAAACTCTAGGGTACTGAACTATAAACTCTAGGTACTGAACTATAAACTCTAGGGCCTAGAAATTCAGTGGGCTGCGCCACCAGTTAGCGCCTAAAGAGGGCACTGAGTGGCTTTAGCGCCACTGGCCGCGCCTCCCGCGATATTTAGCTGGGGCGCTAATGACGGCTTTAGCCTGTTGCGCTGCGCCGCCACCAATGACGTCATCAGTGTGTGCAGCGCCCCGCTACCGCCCGATCACGATATTTGGTAGCGCCCGCCTCTGAAGCGCTGTTCGCAAATAGCGCCCAGTTCGCGGGGCCTACCTGTGGCGGGAGTGGCGCAAATTAAGCTGGAGGTGCGGGGCGGCCGTTTTTTCCGGCGGCCGCCTGCCAGCACCTCCGTCCCCGGCCTCCTGATCTCCCCCCGCGGCAGTGCTGGCTGTTTTCCGAGAGCCCGGCACTTCTTCTCGATGCCGGGCTCTTTTGCCGGCACTCGCGATCTCCGATCGCGCTGGTGCAGGCCCCTTCCCCTTAAGAATGGGAGGTAGGCCTGCAGTACCGCAGCGTGTGGCGTTGCGGCACCTTGCGCTGTGATATTCAGTTTCAGCGCCCTAAGTGGGACGCGGAGCGCCTCGAGCAGCGCTCCGTGTCACTCTTGGGGCGCACAAGCTGAATTTCCGGCGGTTGCAACTGCTCCGATCGCAGCGGTGCTGGGCGCCCCATTTGCGGCTCCACCGAGTTTCTCCCCCTAGGTACTGAACCATAAACTCTAGGGTACTGAACTATAAACTCTAGGGTACTGAACTATAAACTCTGGGTACTGAACTATAAACTCTAGGTACTGAACTATAAACTCTAGGGTACTGAACTATAAACTCTAGGGTACTGAACTACAAACTCTAGGGTACTGAACTATAAACTCTAGGTACTGAACTATAAACTCTAGGGTACTGAACTATAAACTCTAGGGTACTGAACTATAAACTCTAGGTACTGAACTATAAACTCTAGGGGACTGAACTATAAACTCTAGGGGACTGAACTATAAACTCTAGGTACTGAACTATAAACTCTAGGGTACTGAACTATAAACTCTAGGTACTGAACTATAAAATCTAGGGTACTGAACTATAAACTCTAGGTACTGAACTATAAACTCTAGGTACTGAACTATAAACTCTAGGCACTGAACTATAAACTCTAGGGTACTGAACTATAAACTCTAGGTACTGAACTATAAACTCTAGGGTACTGAACTATAAACTCTAGGTACTGAACTATAAACTCTAGGTACTGAACTATAAACTCTAGGTACTGAACTATAAACTCTAGGGTACTGAACTATAAACTCTAGGTACTGAACTATAAACTCTAGGTACTGAACTATAAGCTCTAGGGTACTGAACTATAAACTCTAGGGTACTGAACTATAAACTCTAGGTACTGAACTATAAACTCTAGGGTACTGAACAATAAACTCTAGGGTACTGAACTATAAACTCTAGGTACTGAACTATAAACTCTAGGGTACTGAACTATAAACTCTAGGGTACTGAACTATAAACTCTAGGGTACTGAACTATAAACTCTAGGGTACTGAACTATAAACTCTAGGGTACTGAACTATAAACTCTAGGTACTGAACTATAAACTCTAGGCACTGAACTATAAACTCTAGGGTACTGAACTATAAACTCTAGGGACTGAACTATAAACTCTAGGTACTGAACTATAAACTCTAGGGTACTGAACTATAAACTCTAGGTACTGAACTATAAACTCTAGGTACTGAACTGTAAACTCTAGGTACTGAACTATAAACTCTAGGGTACTGAAGTATAAACTCTAGGGCACTGAACTACAAACTCTAGGTACTGAACTATAAACTCTAGGTACTGAACTATAAACTCTAGGGTACTGAACTATAAACTCTAGGTACTGAACTATAAACTCTAGGTACTGAACTATAAACTCTAGGTACTGAACTATAAACTCTAGGGTACTGAAGTATAAACTCTAGGTGCTGAACTATAAACTCTAGGTACTGAACTATAAAATCTAGGTACTGAACTATAAACTCTAGGTACTGAACTATAAACTCTAGGTACTGAACTATAAACTCTAGGGTACTGAACTTTAAACTCTAGGTACTGAACTATAAACTCTAGGGGACTGAACAACAAACTCTAGGTACTGAACTATAAACTCTGGGGTACTGAACTATAAACTCTAGGTACTGAACTATAAACTCTAAGTACTGAGCTATAAACTCTAGGGTACTGAACTATAAACTCTAGGTACTGAACTATAAACTCTAGGTACTGAACTATAAACTCCAGGTACTGAAGTTTAAACTCTAGGCTGCTGAACTATAATCTCTTGGTACTGAACTATAAACTCCAGGGTACTGAACTATAAACTCTAGGGTACTGAACTATAAACTCTAGGTACTGAACTATAAACTCTAGGGGACTGAACTATAAACTCTAGGTACTGAACTATAAACTCTAGGTACTGAACTATAAACTCTAGGTACTGAACTATAAACTCTAGGGTACTGAACTATAAACTCTAGGTACTGAACTATAAACTCTAGGCTACTGAACTATAAACTCTAGGGTACTGAACTATAAACTCTAGGTACTGAACTATAAACTCTAGGCTACTGAAGTATAAACTCTAGGTACTGAACTATAAACTCTAGGTACTGAACTATAAACTCTGGATACTGAACTATAAACTCTAGGTACTGAACTATAAACTCCAGGTACTGAACTATAAACTCGAGGGTACTGAACTATAAACTCTGGGTACTGAACTATAAACTCTGGGTACTGAACTATAAACTCTAGGGGACTGAACTATAAACTCTAGGGGACTGAACTATAAACTCTAGGTACTGAACTATAAACTCTAGGGGACTGAACTATAAACTCTAGGGTACTGAACTATAAACTCTAGGTACTGAACTATAAACTCTAGGTACTGAACTATAAACTCTAGGTACTGAACTATAAACTCTATGGTACCGAACTATAAACTCTAGGGGACTGAACTATAAACTCTAGGTACTGAACTATAAACTCTAGGTACTGAACTATAAACTCTAGGGACTGAACTATAAACTCTAGGTACTGAACTATAAACTCTAGGTACTGAACTATAAACTCTAGGTACTGAACTATAAACTCTAGGGACTGAACTATAAACTCTAGGTACTGAACTATAAACTCTAGGGGACTGAAGTATAAACTCTAGGCACTGAACTATAAACTCTAGGGTACTGAACTATAAACTCTAGGTACTGAACTATAAACTCTAGGGTACTGAACTATAAGCTCTAGGGTACTGAACTATAAACTCTAGGGTACTGAACTATAAACTCTAGGTACTGAACTATAAACTCTAGGGTACTGAACTATAAACTCTAGGGTACTGAACTATAAACTCTAGGTACTGAACTATAAACTCTAGGGTACTGAACTATAAACTCTAGGGTACTGAACTATAAACTGTAGGTACTGAACTATAAACTCTAGGTACTGAACTATAAACTCTAGGTACTGAACTATAAACTCTAGGGTACTGAAGTATAAACTCTAGGGCACTGAACTACAAACTCTAGGTACTGAACTATAAACTCTAGGTACTGAACTATAAACTCTAGGTACTGAACTATAAACTCCAGGTACTGAACTATAAACTCTAGGTACTGAACTATAAACTCTAGGTACTGAACTATAAACTCTAGGGGACTGAACTATAAACTCTAGGTACTGAACTATAAACTCTAGGTACTGAACTATAAACTCTAGGGTACTGAACTATAAACTCTAGGTACTGAACTTTAAACTCTAGGTACTGAACTATAAACTCTAGGGGACTGAACAACAAACTCTAGGTACTGAACTATAAACTCTGGGGTACTGAACTATAAACTCTAGGTACTGAACTATAAACTCTAAGTACTGAGCTATAAACTCTAGGGTACTGAACTATAAACTCTAGGTACTGAACTATAAACTCTAGGTACTGAACTATAAACTCTAGGTACTGAAGTTTAAACTCTAGGCTGCTGAACTATAATCTCTAGGTACTGAACTATAAACTCCAGGGTACTGAACTATAAACTCTAGGGTACTGAACTATAAACTCTAGGTACTGAACTATAAACTCTAGGGGACTGAACTATAAACTCTAGGTACTGAACTATAAACTCTAGGTACTGAACTATAAACTCTAGGTACTGAACTATAAACTCTAGGGTACTGAACTATAAACTCTAGGTACTGAACTATAAACTCTAGGCTACTGAACTATAAACTCTAGGGTACTGAACTATAAACTCTAGGTACTGAACTATAAACTCTAGGCTACTGAAGTATAAACTCTAGGTACTGAACTATAAACTCTAGGTACTGAACTATAAACTCTGGATACTGAACTATAAACTCTAGGTACTGAACTATAAACTCCAGGTACTGAACTATAAACTCTAGGGTACTGAACTATAAACTCTGGGTACTGAACTATAAACTCTGGGTACTGAACTATAAACTCTAGGGGACTGAACTATAAACTCTAGGGGACTGAACTATAAACTCTAGGTACTGAACTATAAACTCTAGGGGACTGAACTATAAACTCTAGGGTACTGAACTATAAACTCTAGGTACTGAACTATAAACTCTAGGTACTGAACTATAAACTCTAGGTACTGAACTATAAACTCTATGGTACCGAACTATAAACTCTAGGGGACTGAACTATAAACTCTAGGTACTGAACTATAAACTCTAGGTACTGAACTATAAACTCTAGGGACTGAACTATAAACTCTAGGTACTGAACTATAAACTCTCGGGGACTGAACTATAAACTCTAGGGGACTGAACTATAAACTCTAGGGTACCGAACTATAAACTCTAGGGGACTGAACTATAAACTCTAGGTACTGAACTATAAATTCTAGGGTACTGAACTATAAACTCTAGGTACCAAACTATAAACTCTAGGTACTGAACTATAAACTCTAGGTACTGAACTATAAACACTAGGTACTGAACTATAAACTCTAGGGGACTGAACGATAAACTCGAGGGTACTGAACTATAAACTCGAGGTAATGAACTATAAACTCTGGGGTACTGAACTATAAACTCTAGGGGACTGAACTATAAACTCTAGGGGACTGAACTATAAACTCTAGGTACTGAACTATAAACTCTAGGGGACTGAACGATAAACTCGAGGGTACTGAACTATAAACTCGAGGTAATGAACTATAAACTCTGGGGTACTGAACTATAAACTCTAGGGGACTGAACTATAAACTCTAGGGGACTGAACTATAAACTCTAGGGGACTAAAATATAAACTCTAGGTACTGAACTATAAACTCGAGGGTACTGAACTATAAACTCTAGGGTACTGAACTATAAACTCTAAGTAATGAACTATAAACTCTGGGGTACTGAAGTATAAACTCTAGGGGACTGAACTATAAACTCTAGGTACTGAACTATAAACTCTATGGTACTGAACTATAAACTCTAGGGGACTGAACTATAAACTCTAGGTACTGAACTATAAACTCTAGGGGCTAGATTTTCAGTTGCTTGCGCCAGCAGTTAGCGCCTTAAGAGAAGTGATTTCCGGGCGCTATGCGTGTAGCGCCCGGGCGCAGCGCAGTTTGCGCCCCGCCCCAAATTAAGTTGCCCGTTAGCGCCGGCACAAAGTTTAGCGCCCGCCCGGATGCGCGCGCAGAAAATGACGTCACATCCTCGTGCAACGCCCTTTGGCCGCCCCGATTGCAAACTTCAGTCGGACCGCCCCATTGTGCGGCGGGCGGCCGGAGCGTTTGGAAAAAGGAACGCAACACAACCAGCGCGGGCCCCGGGGGGCGCTAATTAAAGGGAACGTCCTCTCCAGTATAAAGGCCATCCTTTTATCTGAAAACAGTCTTGTGCAACGCATTTCTGGAGACACAACAAGGAGGATAGCTAACTGGTTTCAAGCAGCAAGAGCCAGGTATTTTTGGACTCAGGCAATAGCGCTGCAAGTGGCCATTTGGAAATTAGACTGTTTGCCAGGATTTGATGGGGGTTGCATGGGGTGCCAACGCGGAGCTGCAGCTCCATGTCCGTAGGGCTCGCAGACGCATTGTGAGAGGGGCAGCCCTGGCTAGAGGCAGAGGGGGCTACAGGCGTCGGCCACGTAGGCCTTACCCAGTCAGGCTATACCGCCAGCAGCGCTCCTACCTAAACATGAGTGCCGCGCGATGTGTTAAAAGGCTCCGATTCCGAAAGGGGGTGATTGCAGAGATCTGCCACCTGCTTCGCCGAGATCTGCGGCCAAAGCTCAGGTGCAGGACGTCTCTGTCGGTGGAAGTGAAGGTGACGGTGGCATTGAACTTCTATGCCACCGGCTCCTTCCAATACGCTGCTGGGGACATAGCAAACATCTCCCAGTACGGCGCGCATCGCTGCATCCGCCAGGTGACCGAAGCACTGTTCAGAAGGAGAAGCCAATTCATCTCCTTCCCCATGGCCCTGGAGAGCCAGCATCAGCGCGCATTGGGATTTTCCAGACTCGGGGAATTCCCCTTGGTGCAGGGCGCCATTGACTGTACGCATGTGGCTTTGCGGGCCCCTCTGGAGCATGGCGAGCAGTATCGCAACAGGAAGGGCTACCATTCTCTGAATGTGCAGCTGGTCTGTGACCACAAGCAGCGCATCATGGCAGTCAATGCCAGCTTCCCAGGCAGCAGCCACGATGCCTTTATCCTGCGGCAGAGTACTGTGCATGACATGTTCCAGGCACAGCCTCCCCCAAGAGGATGGCTACTCGGGGACAAAGGCTATCCTTTGTGCACCTGGCTCATGACCCCGCTCCGCGCGCCCAGGACCGCTGCTGAAGAGGCCTACAACGAGAGCCATCAAACCACCCGCAACATCATCGAGCTAACTATTGGGGTCCTCAAGCAGCGGTTCCGCTGCCTTGATCGCTCCGGAGGAGCTCTCCAGTATTCGCCGGACCGGGTCTCCCAATTTGTGGTGGTTTGCTGCATGCTACACAACCTGGCTATCCGCAGGACTCAGGCACTGCCACCTGACGTTGGACCAGCACCTCAGGAGGAGGAGCAGGAGGAGCATGAGGAGGAGGAGGAGGAGGAGGAGGAGGAGCAGGAGTACGTTCCCAGGAGGGAGCGACCAGGGCCAAGGGCCGCACGACGCCACCTTATTACACGGTACTTCTAAGCCCCCTGTCAGGGAATGGCCAGGGGCCATGAGGGAAGATGAATGCAACCGCTCCGCAAGCCCTCAGCCGGCGAAGCCAACAAACACTAAGAAGAACAACCATGGAGACTGCATGAATAAAGATAATTTTTTATTAAACAAAAATGAAAAGCCCTTCCCACATGAATCCCCAAAAACAATAAACGGGCCCCACAAAAAGCCCAACAAACGACTCACTCCCACAAACTGGGGAGGAGCCACTCCACCTTTATTGAAACCGGGCCTCAACGTCGGCCTAACGCAAAAAAAAAGCCCTCCAAAAGCACAACCATGGGCAAAATAAAGATGGCCACCGCCATATTAAAGGAAAGCTGGCCACACCCTCTACTGAGTGGCCCGCGAGGGCGAGACCTTGGCCAGCATTTTGCCTCCCCTGCCCTGCCTGCTGCTCCTTCGCAAGCTCTGCCCAGTGGCTGCTGCGAGGCTGGGGGAAGGCGCCTGAGGCTCAGATGCCCTTCCGCCAGATGCCGCTGGGGGGCGGCCTACACGGCGTTTGGGCCTCGAGGGGCCGTCTCCTGAGTGGCGCGCCTCAGCCTGGCCACCATCAGCTGCAGCCGCTTGCCCTTGACGCCCCAGAGGGGGAATGGCGGCGACGGATGGTGCAATGTGGGCCAGCTGGCGTCTGGGATGCGCTGGCTGGTGCTGTGGCGCGGTGGCACTCGGCCGGGCCCGCACTGCAGGATCCGCAGCAATCAGCCGACGGCCGGCTTGCTGGGATGGTCCAGCGCGGCGCCTGCCCTGGCGATGCCTGCCTGAGACAGCGCGTGTGGCAGCAGTGAGTGGCCCTGTGGTCCTGGTGTGCGCGCGCATCACATCCGCCAGGGTCTTGACGGCATCAGTTAGCATGCGGCCAGTCGCGGCAGTTGCTGCCCCGAACTCGCGCACACTGGTCGCCAGCGACTCGATGGCCTCAGGCATGCGCCCCACCACGCTCATGAGCTCCGTGTGGCGCCGGTCCGAGTCGTCGGCCATCTGATCGAGCTTCCGCACCTCCTCCGAAGTGAAGGTGTCCGGACTGGAGTCGCGACTCTCCCGCTGGGGAGGAGGGGGCCGAACTAGGGGACCCTTGCCGCGTTGGTGACGGCGAGTGTGCCGAGCAGCAGCACTCCCCTCTGATCCTTCCCCCCTTTGGGGGGAAGGCCGCGGGCCACGCGCACGGCTGCTGGGTGGCTGGACGCCACTGGTCGCAGAAGCTGCATTGCCCTGCGACAGTTCCTCCAGGCACTCGTCCAGTGAGGAGGTGTCGAGCATTTCCTCCTCTCCTGCGGGACGTGACTGTTCCCCCGAAGGTCCGGCTTGCTCCTCCTCCTCCTCCTGGTTGGAGGTGCTGTCACTGGCAGCCTCAGGGTCCTGGTCGTCACCAGCTGAAAGCAGGAATGCACAAGAGTAGCTTCAGAGTGAGGAGACGGCGTCAGCGAGGGAGTTAGGACTGGTGGGATTCAGCGCATTGGTGGGACAGTGGCAAAGGAGGTAGCTCGGATGGGCCAGTGCGACGCGAGAGGGCCAAAAGGCGAGGTCCTTACCATTGCCGGGCAGTGGAGGGTCGGATACACCGCACGCTGTGGGGACAATCACACGTGCTCCCATGAGCACACACACGCGCTCCTCCAGCCGAGTGAGCTTCTGCAGCTTGGCGCGGCCACCCCTGGCACGGGCCTGGCGATTAAACGCTACTTTAGCCTGCAAGAGAAAGGACGGGCTGTAAGTGCGCAGTGAAGCCCTGATGTAGTGTGCACTGCCTCCCATGGTGGAATAGCTTGGACAGAGTGAAGCCCTGATGTAGTGAGCACTGCCTCCCATGGTGGAATAGCTTGGACAGAGTGAAGCCCTGATGTAGTGTGCACTGCCTCCCATGGTGGAATAGCTTGGACAGAGTGAAGCCCTGATGTAGTGTGCACTGCCTCCCATGGTGGAATAGCTTGGACAGAGTGAAGCCCTGATGTAGTGTGCACTGCCTCCCATGGTGGAATAGCTTGGACAGAGTGAAGCCCTGATGTAGTGTGCACTGCCTCCCATGGTGGAATAGCTTGGACAGAGTGAAGCCCTGATGTAGTGTGCACTGCCTCCCATGGTGGAATAGCTTGGCCAAAGTGTAGAGTGCCGAATGGCCATTTGATGCTCATGACTGTCCCAATGCTGCTGGCTGAGGGCTGGCCAAAAGGACTTTCAGGTCCCTTTGCCCATCATGTCAGGTGTACATGCAAGAATGAGGAGGAGACTGGAAAGGCTACTCACCCTCACAATCCTGGTCAGATCGTTGTACTTCTTACGGCATTGTGTGTGGGTCCTGGGGGCCTCGCCGGTGAATGTCACCCTCTGGGCGATCTGCTTCCAGGCTTTGGTGTAGTCGTGGTGGGTTGGATTCCTCCCACTGTCTGGAAACAAGATCTTGCGCCTCACCTCCAGAGCTGTGAGCATGATGTCCAGATCACCCTCTGAGAAGCGCAGGGCACGCTGACGGGCCTTCTCTGGCGTTGCCATGACTCCCTGGGGCTGAGCAGTAGTGTTGAGGCCTCTTTGCAAGGCTGCAGTGTGCAGGGCGTGGCAGCAGACCAATTCGTCCCTTCCCCCTTTAAGAGCTGGTCGGCACCACGGGGTCTGCTGTCAGTGCAAAAATGACCGCACCCGTGCTGCGCCCCGCCTGGGCGCTATCCCTCTGGACCGCCGGCTTAGCGCCTAAAGAGAGTAGTGGAACGCCTCTTTTAGCGCTCCACCAACCTCTTAGGGCGAAGCCACTGAATTCCCGGCAACGGGGCGCTACTTTGGGGCGGGCGCTAACTTCGGGCGGGCGCTAAAGCTAGCGCCCCAAAACTGCCTAAACTGAAAATCTAGCCCCTGGTACTGAACTATAAACTCTATGGTACTGAAGTATAAACTCTAGGGGACTGAACTATAAACTCTAGGGGACTGAACTATAAACTCTAGGGGACTGAACTATAAACTCTAGGTACTGAACTATAAACTCTAGGGGACTGAACTATAAACTCTAGGTACTGAACTATAAACTCTAGGGTACTGAACTATAAACTCTAGGTACTGAACTATAAACTCTAGGTACTGAACTATAAACTCTAGGGGACTGAACTATAAACTCTAGGTACTGAACTATAAACTCTAGGGTACTGAACTATAAACTCTAGGTACTGAACTATAAACTCTAGGTACTGAACTATAAACTCTAGGTACTGAACTATAAACTCTAGGTACTGAACTATAAATTCTAGGGTACTGAACTATAAACTCTAGGTACTGAACTATAAACTCTAGGTACTGAACTATAAACTCTAGGGGACTGAACTATAAACTCTAGGGGACTGAACTATAAACTCTAGGTACTGAACTATAAACTCTAGGTACTGAACTACAAACTCTAGGTACTGAACTGTAAACTCTAGGGGACTGAACTATAAACTCTAGGTACTGAACTATAAACTCTAGGTACTGAACTATAAACTCTAGGGTACTGAACTATAAACTCTAGGGGACTGAACTATGAACTCTAGGTACTGAACTATAAACTCTAGGGGACTGAACTATAAACTGTAGGGTACTGAACTATAAACTCTATGTACTGAACTATAAACTCTAGGTACTGAACTATAAACTCTAGGGGACTGAACTATAAACTCTAGGGTACTGAACTATAAACTCTAGGGGACTGAACTATAAACTCTCGGTACTGAACTATAAACTCGAGGGTACTGAACTATAAACTCTAGGTACTGAACTATAAACTCTAGGGTACTGAATTATAAACTCTAGGTACTGAACTATAAACTCTAGGGGACTGAACTATAAACTCTAGGTACTGAACTATAAACTCTAGGTACTGAACTATAAACTCTAGGGTACTGAACTATAAACTCTAGGGGACTGAACTATACACTCTAGGGGACTGAACTATAAACTCTAGGTACTGAACTATAAACTCTAGGGTACTGAACTATAAACTCTCGGGGACTGAACTATATACTCTAGGGGACTGAACTGTAAACTCTAGGTACTGAACTATAAACTCTAGGTCCTGAACTATAAACTCTAGGGGACTGAACTATAAACTTTAGGTACTGAACTATAAACTCTAGGGTACTGAACTATAAACTCTAGGTACTGAACTATAAACTCTAGGTACTGAACTATAAACTCTAGGTACTGAACTATATACTCTAGGTACTGAACTATAAACTCTAGGGTACTGAACTATAAACTCTAGGTACTGAACTATAAACTCTAGGGTACTGAACTATAAACTCTAGGGGACTGAACTATAAACTCTGGGCACTGAACTATAAACTCTAGGGTACTGAACTATAAACTCTAGGGGACTGAACTATAAACTCTAGGGTACTGAACTATAAACTCTAGGTACTGAACTATAAACTCTAGGTACTGAACTATAAACTCTAGGTACTGAACTATAAACTCTAGGTACTGAACTATAAACTCTAGGTACTGAACTATAAACTCTAGGGTACTGAACTATAAACTCTAGGGTACTGAACTATAAACTCTAGGTACTGAACTATAAAGTCTAGGTACTGAACTATGAACTCTAGGGTACTGAACTATAAACTCTAGGTACTGAACTATAAACTCTAGGTACTGAACTATAAACTCTAGGTACTGAACTATAAACTCTAGGTACTGAACTATAAACTCTAGGTACTGAACTATAAACTCTAGGTACTGAACTATAAACTCTAGGTACTGAACTATAAACTCTAGGGTACTGAACTATAAACTCTAGGGTACTGAACTATAAACTCTAGGGTACTGAACTATAAACTCTAGGGTACTGAACTATAAACTCTAGGTGCTGAACTATAAACTCTAGGGACTGAGCTATAAACTCAAGGTACTGAACTATAAACTCTAGGTACTGAACTATAAACTCTAGGTACTGAACTATAAACTCTAGGTACTGAACTGTAAACTCTAGGCACTGAACTATAAACTTTAGGGGACTGAACTTTAAACTCTAGTGTACTGAACTATAAACTCTAGGGTACTGAACTATAAACTCTCGTGTACTGAACTATAAACCCTAGGTACTGAACTGTAAACTCTAGGCACTGAACTATAAACTCTAGGGGACTGAACTATAAACTCTAGGTACTGAACTATAAACTCTAGGCACTGAACTATAAACTCTAGGGGACTGAACTATAAACTCTAGGGTACTGAACTATAAACTCTAGGTACTGAACTATAAACTCTAGCGTACTGAACTATAAACTCTAGGTACTGAACTATAAACTCTAGGTACTGAACTATAAACTCTAGGGGACTGAACTATAAACTCTAGGGGACTGAACTATAAACTCTAGGTACTGAACTATAAACTCTAGGTACTGAACTACAAACTCTAGGTACTGAACTGTAAACTCTAGGGGACTGAACTATAAACTCTAGGTACTGAACTATAAACTCTAGGTACTGAACTATAAACTCTAGGGTACTGAACTATAAACTCTAGGGGACTGAACTATGAACTCTAGGTACTGAACTATAAACTCTAGGGGACTGAACTATAAACTGTAGGGTACTGAACTATAAACTCTATGTACTGAACTATAAACTCTAGGTACTGAACTATAAACTCTAGGGGACTGAACTATAAACTCTAGGGTACTGAACTATAAACTCTAGGGGACTGAACTATAAACTCTCGGTACTGAACTATAAACTCGAGGGTACTGAACTATAAACTCTAGGTACTGAACTATAAACTCTAGGGTACTGAATTATAAACTCTAGGTACTGAACTATAAACTCTAGGGGACTGAACTATAAACTCTAGGTACTGAACTATAAACTCTAGGTACTGAACTATAAACTCTAGGGTACTGAACTATAAACTCTAGGGGACTGAACTATACACTCTAGGGGACTGAACTATAAACTCTAGGTACTGAACTATAAACTCTAGGGTACTGAACTATAAACTCTCGGGGACTGAACTATATACTCTAGGGGACTGAACTGTAAACTCTAGGTACTGAACTATAAACTCTAGGTCCTGAACTATAAACTCTAGGGGACTGAACTATAAACTTTAGGTACTGAACTATAAACTCTAGGGTACTGAACTATAAACTCTAGGTACTGAACTATAAACTCTAGGTACTGAACTATAAACTCTAGGTACTGAACTATATACTCTAGGTACTGAACTATAAACTCTAGGGTACTGAACTATAAACTCTAGGTACTGAACTATAAACTCTAGGGTACTGAACTATAAACTCTAGGGGACTGAACTATAAACTCTGGGCACTGAACTATAAACTCTAGGGTACTGAACTATAAACTCTAGGGGACTGAACTATAAACTCTAGGGTACTGAACTATAAACTCTAGGTACTGAACTATAAACTCTAGGTACTGAACTATAAACTCTAGGTACTGAACTATAAACTCTAGGTACTGAACTATAAACTCTAGGTACTGAACTATAAACTCTAGGGTACTGAACTATAAACTCTAGGGTACTGAACTATAAACTCTAGGTACTGAACTATAAACTCTAGGTACTGAACTATGAACTCTAGGGTACTGAACTATAAACTCTAGGTACTGAACTATAAACTCTAGGTACTGAACTATAAACTCTAGGTACTGAACTATAAACTCTAGGTACTGAACTATAAACTCTAGGTACTGAACTATAAACTCTAGGTACTGAACTATAAACTCTAGGTACTGAACTATAAACTCTAGGGTACTGAACTATAAACTCTAGGGTACTGAACTATAAACTCTAGGGTACTGAACTATAAACTCTAGGGTACTGAACTATAAACTCTAGGTGCTGAACTATAAACTCTAGGGACTGAGCTATAAACTCAAGGTACTGAACTATAAACTCTAGGTACTGAACTATAAACTCTAGGTACTGAACTATAAACTCTAGGTACTGAACTGTAAACTCTAGGCACTGAACTATAAACTTTAGGGGACTGAACTTTAAACTCTAGTGTACTGAACTATAAACTCTAGGGTACTGAACTATAAACTCTCGTGTACTGAACTATAAACCCTAGGTACTGAACTGTAAACTCTAGGCACTGAACTATAAACTCTAGGGGACTGAACTATAAACTCTAGGTACTGAACTATAAACTCTAGGCACTGAACTATAAACTCTAGGGGACTGAACTATAAACTCTAGGGTACTGAACTATAAACTCTAGGTACTGAACTATAAACTCTAGCGTACTGAACTATAAACTCTAGGTACTCAACTGTAAACTCTAGGCACTGAACTATAAACTCTAGGGGACTGAACTATAAACTCTAGGTACTGAACTATAAACTCTAGGGGACTGAACTATAAACTCTGGGGGACTGAACTACAAACTCTAGGTACTGAACTATAAACTCTAGGGGACTGAACTATAAACTCTAGGGGACTGAACTATAAACTTTAGGGTGCTGAACTATAAACTCTAGGTACTGAACTATAAACTCTAGGGGACTGAACTATAAACTCTAGGTACTGAACTATAAACTCTAGGGTGTTGTGTATGTAATATGTGTGCTACTTTGAACCTATGGACAGGACTGCACTACTTGTAGGGCGTAGTGATACGCAGTACCACTCCTGGCCATAGGGGTATAAATAGTACTGTGGGTACTGATCTCCCCTCAGTTCCCGCCTGTGGGCATGAAGTAAAGACCTACGTATAGTCCCTACCTCCAACCAGTAAAGACCTGTTTGAGTTATACGTTTAAGTCTTTGTGTTAATTGTTCAATACAATACACATACTTAACACTGGCGACGAGTCAGGTTCTTACCCTGCGGCAGTTGAAGAGAGGTTTCAAACATCACCACCCCACTAGAAGCGACAGGCTTTAGGACTCTGAAGCCTCCATCAGCGACTGAGCACTGGAGTGCAGCTGCCATCCTGACAGCTTCCAGCGACTGACAGAAGTCTTTCTGCAGTTTCCTTGTTCAACCTAGGTGGTGGGGTAAGCCGTGCAGCGTTGGCTGCAAAGACAGGGCTGGGGAAGTTGGAGAAGATAAGGGCGATCGCAATCCCTGATAAGAGCCGCGGTGAAACGCGCGAGCGGGTAAGCCAGAGCCCGGGAGGGAGCGAGCAAGAGCCGCGTGAGCGGGTGAGCCAGAGGCCGGGAGCCGCTTCAAGTGCGAGGCGCAGCGCGGGCCAGCGATCGGGACCAAAGATAAGGGCCGCACTCGGACTGAAAGGCGCGGCGGCTGCAGAAGCTCAAGGTGCGAGAGCCGCGGTACACAGCGCAGGCTATCGATCGCGGCGAAGATAAGGGCCGCACTCAGGGGCTGAAGGGAGACGGCGTCGGGGGACGGGTGAAGACCGCCAAGCGCGGGAAAACCGCCATTCTGTGGGCGGAGGACGACGGCAAGAGCGGGAAGCCGCCATCTTTGATAACAAGTAAACAAAATAAAATCTGAGAAATTGCAAATCTACAATGCCTAAACACGGGAATATTAGCACCTTTGATAGTGACCTCGAAGATTGGGCCATATATGTTGAAAGAGTAAAAAATTATTGAAAGGCCAATAAAATTCGTGACCAAGATAAAGCTCTAACATTATTAAATTTAATGGGTGCGAAGACATACGGGCAATTGAAACACCTGTTATCACCAGATGAACCGGCGGATAAGACGTTCGATGAGATTGTTACTGTCCTGAAAGATCATCTAAACCCCACGCCGCTGATGCTAGCGGAACGATTTAAATTTTATGACAGAAGGCAGCTACAGCATGAAAGCAATGCTGAATATTTGCTGGAATTGCGTAAATTAGCGAAATATTGCCAGTTTGGAACGGGACTGACAGATGCACTACGAGACAAATTTGTGTGTGGTTTAATTAAACAGGATACACAAAAGCGACTGCTCGAGGAGAATGAGCTGACGCTTGAGAAGGCGGTCACTATGGCAGCAGCACACGAAGCCGCAGCGAGAGGCACGGCAGTAATGCAGCTACGGTCACCGGAGCTCAGTGCACACAAATTGGGTGTGAGTTCTGGCAAATGTTATCGTTGTGGAAAGACAACGCATGATCAGAACCAGTGTTGGTTCAAAAACCAAGAATGTAGAACTTGTGGTAGGCTTGGACATATAGCTAGAGTATGCAGGTCAGGGAAGAAGACCAGCAACAAGAAGTCACCGCAAGGAAAATACGCAAAGGTACACAAGGTGGCCGAACAGGAGTCCGATTCAGACGCTAGCAGTAATGAACTGGCTGGCTTAAGCAGTATTGAACTGGCTAGCTTAAGGGTACTCAACGTTGGTAAGGGTGCAGACCTCCAGACAATTTGGGTTACTCTTCAGATAGAAGGAGTCCAAGTAAAAATGGAATTGGACACTGGATCGGCATTGTCGGTCATGAATAAGAAAGATTACAGAAGGTTATTCCAACATATTCCTCTACAGGATACGGAGATTATATTGACAACCTACACGGGGCAGAGAGTGTACCCCATCGGGACAATAAAGGTTGCAGTGGCCAACAAGGGCGAAGGAAGTCAAATAATGGACTTATATGTGCTACCGGAGGGAGGTCCACCACTACTAGGCCGGGAGTGGTTTAGAAACATAAATATGGACTGGCATTCGCTAAAAGCCATAAAGAGTGAGAACTCGGTGCAGATAATCAGCCCAGACTCTAGAACTGATGATGGTAAGACCAACCCATGTGCAAAAGACAAAGTTTCAGCACAGAATTCCACTGAGCAACAACAACATAGTTTAACAGAGAATTCTGAGTCTGTCAAGTCTACTGATATGCACATTTTTGAGGGACACTGGGCTCGAACTCAACTCCATTTCAAACTACAACAGCAATTAGAACAAATGATTCGCCGTTTTGAGCAAGAGATGAATGAAATAAAAAAGTTCTTTGTTACAGAGTGGGAGAATCTGGAAAGGCAACAGAAGCAACTGATGGAGAAAATGGAGCAGGAGCACACCAA
This sequence comes from Somniosus microcephalus, assembly GCF_052327205.1. Classification (NCBI taxonomy): domain Eukaryota; kingdom Metazoa; phylum Chordata; class Chondrichthyes; order Squaliformes; family Somniosidae; genus Somniosus; species Somniosus microcephalus. The sequence continues at coordinate 39,712,549 of NC_141016.1, read as the reverse complement.
CCATCTGCGCGAGGAGGCCGAACGAATCAAAGCTGATTCAGGTTCTGAAGGTGCGTGCCATAATCTGGTGTCAGAAGAGTTAACGGTCAGCCAACTCCTTCATATGCTGAGGGACAAGACTCTGAAATGGGAAAAACTTGAACACGAGCTGCGATCTTCAAAGGAAAAGGGTTCGGAGCTCTCAAAAGTCATTGAGATGGCTGATGTGACGACACAGACTGAAACGACTGCAACAGAGCAGCCATTGGATGCCAAAAGTACGCTGACTCACGTCAATGTAGAACAACAGACCGCTGAAACAGCTGCTCCGGTAGAGGGATTGCATAGTCCGATCAATCAATCTCCAAAGGAAGTTGAAGTATTAAAATCACAAATGAGGTCACTAGTAAACGACTTGCTGAAAGCCCAGAAAAAGCTGGATGCAGAGGTACACATGAAGAAGTCTCTTCAGGAAAGATGTCTGGATTTGGAACAAGAGCTGGCTAACGTCCAGCTGGGTATGGAGGAAATAGACGACCCTCTCACTGGTCTAGCTCAGGACAACACCGAATATTACCATGACCTGGTGGACGACACCGAATATTACGATGTCCTGTCCTGCCCAGCTTGTAACTTCGACTCCCAAAGTGCAGAAATCATGGAGGAGCACCAAATGTCTACGGAACATCGGGAGAAGCTGGCTCTACGACGGAAACAGGAGGAAGAGAAGGAGGAACTGCGCATGCAGCTGGCAGCTGTGGCAGCTGACAATGGAGCCCAGAGAGTCTCCAAGAAGCAGAAAAGGAAAAGTAAAAACAGAAGATGACCCATCTGAACCATTATCACCTCTACCAGATCACACACGTGGTCCCTCCGAACGGAGCCAAATCAGTTCGGAAGTTCAAGCTGTTAAATCCATGAAAGGACTATTGAATGAATAACGTGAACCGACTACACCACAGAGATTGAATCTGTGAACTGTTTTCCGCAGAGACTGAATCTGTGATATGTTACGTTAAACATGAAGTTATATATGTATATATGTTATTACGTTATGTTAAATGGCGAGATGACTGTAAAGCTAGGAAGGGAGGAATGTTGTGTATGTAATATGTGTGCTACTTTGAACCTATGGACAGGACTGCACTACTTGTAGGGCGTAGTGATACGCAGTACCACTCCTGGCCATAGGGGTATAAATAGTACTGTGGGTACTGATCTCCCCTCAGTTCCCGCCTGTGGGCATGAAGTAAAGACCTACGTATAGTCCCTACCTCCAACCAGTAAAGACCTGTTTGAGTTATACGTTTAAGTCTTTGTGTTAATTGTTCAATACAATACACATACTTAACATAGGGGACTGAACTATAAACTCTAGGTACTGAACTATAAACTCTAGGGGACTGAACTATAAACTCTAGGGTACTGAACTATAAACTCTAGGGGACTAAAATATAAACTCTAGGTACTGAACTATAAACTCTAGGGTACTGAACTATAAACTCTAGGGTACTGAACTATAAACTCTAGGTACTGAACTATAAACTCTAGGGCACTGAACTATAAACTCTAAGTAATGAACTATAAACTCTGGGGTACTGAACTATAAACTCTAGGGGACTGAACTATAAACTCTAGGTACTGAACTATAAACTCTATGGTACTGAACTATAAACTCTAGGGGACTGAACTATAAACTCTAGGTACTGAACTATAAACTCTAGGTAATGAACTATAAACTCTACGTACTGAACTATAAACTCTATGGTACTGAACTATAAACTCTAGGGGACTGAACTATAAACTCTAGGTAATGAACTATAAACTCTAGGTACTGAACTAAAAACTCTATGGTACTGAAGTATAAACTCTAGGGGACTGAACTATAAACTCTAGGTACTGAACTATAAACTCTAGGTACTGAACTATAAACTCTAGGGGACTGAACTATAAACTCTAGGTACTGAACTATAAACTCAAGGTACTGAACTATAAACTCTAGGGTACTGAACTATAAACTCCAGGGGACTGAACTATAAACTCTAGGTACTGAACTATAAACTCTAGGGGACTGAACCATAAACTGTAGGGTACTGAACGATAAACTCTAGGTACTGAACTATAAACTCTAGGTACTGAACTATAAACTGTAGGGGACTGAACTATAAACTCTAGGGTACTGGACTATAAACTCCAGGGGACTGAACTATAAACTCTAGGTACTGAACTATAAACTCTAGGGTACTGAACTGTAAACTCTAGGTACTGAACTATAAACTCTAGGGTACTGAATTATAAACTCTAGGTACTGAACTATAAACTCTAGGTACTGAACTATAAACTCTAGGGGACTGAACTATAAACTCTAGGTACTGAACTATAAACTCTAGGTACTGAACTATAAACTCTAGGGTACTGAACTATAAACTCTAGGGGACTGAACTATACACTCTAGGGGACTGAACTATAAACTCTAGGTACTGAACTATAAACTCTAGGGTACTGAATGATAAACTCTAGGGGACTGAACTATAAACTCTAGGGCACTGAACTATAAACTCTAGGTACTGAACTATAAACTCTAGGTACTGAACTATAAACTCTAGGTAATGAAGTTTAAACTCTAGGTACTGAAGTATAAACTCTAGGGTACTGAACTATAAACTCTAGGTACTGAACTATAAACTCTAGGGTACTGAACTATAAACTCTAGGGGACTGAACTATAAACTCTGGGCACTGAACTATAAACTCTAGGGTACTGAACTATAAACTCTAGGGGACTGAACTATAAACTCTAGGGTACTGAACTATAAACTCTAGGTACTGAACTATAAACTCTAGGTACTGAACTATAAACTCTAGGTACTGAACTATAAACTCCAGGTACTGAACTATAAACTCTAGGTACTGAACTATAAACTCTAGGGTACTGAACTATAAACTCTAGGGTACTGAACTATAAACTCTAGGTACTGAACTATGAACTCTAGGGTACTGAACTTTAAACTCTAGGTACTGAACTATAAACTCTAGGGTACTGAACTATAAACTCTAGGTACTGAACTATAAACTGTAGGGTACTGAACTATAAACTCTAGGGGACTGAACTGTAAACTCTGGGTACTGAACTATAAACTCTAGGGTACTGAACTATAAACTCTAGGGGACTGAAGTATAAACTCTCGGGTACTGAACTATAAACTCTGGTACTGAACTTTAAACTCTAGGGTACTGAACTATAAACTCTAGGTACTGAACTATAAACTCTAGGGACTGAGCTATAAACTCTAGGGTACTGAACTATAAACTCTAGGTACTGAACTATAAACTCTAGGTACTGAACTATAAACTCTAGGTACTGAACTATAAACTCTAGGGTACTGAACTATAAACTCTAGGGGACTGAACTATAAACTCTAGGTACTGAGCTATAAACTCTAGGCACTGAACTATAAATTCTAGGGGACTGAACCATAAACTCTAGGGTACTGAACTATAAACTCTAGTGTACTGAACTATAAACTCTAGGTACTGAACTGTAAACTCTAGGCACTGAACTATAAACTCTAGGGTACTGAACTATAAACTCTAGGTACTGAACTATAAAATCTAGGGGACTGAACTATAAACTCTAGGGGACTGAACTACAAACTCTAGGTACTGAACTATAAACTCTAGGGGACTGAACTATAAACTCTAGGGGACTGAACTATAAACTCTAGGGTACTGAACTATAAACTCTCGGTACTGAACTATAAACTCTAGGGGACTGAACTATAAACTCTAGGTACTGAACTATAAACTCAAGGGGACTGAACTATAAACTCGAGGTACTGAACTATAAACTCTAGGGTACTGATCTGTAAACTCTAGGGTACTGAACTATAAACTCTAGGTACTGAACTATAAACTCTAGGTACTGAACTATAAACTCTAGGTACTGAACTTTAAACTCTAGGTACTGAACTATAAACTCTAGGGTACTGAACTATAAACTCTAGGGGACTGAACTTTTAACTCTTGGGGACTGAACTATAAACTGTAGGTACTGAACTATAAACTCTAGGGTACTAAACTATAAACTCTATGGTACTGAACTATAAACTCTAGGGTACTGAACTATAAACTCTAGGGGACTGAACTATAAACTCTGGGGTACTGAACTATAAACTCTAGGGTACTGAACAATAAACTCTAGGTAATTGTTAGATCTGTGATTCTGAGAGTATGATGTTTTTCAATAACTACACGGATGCTGTAACTTAACAATCAACAGGTGTTTACTGGAGTAGGGTAGTCTCAAGACTGGGGGTACAGAGGCATGCTCAAGGATTATATACAGGTGTGGTCACTGCCGGTACTACAGTATACAGGAGCTGTAAAAGTAGTTCTCTCTTAAAGGTACATACACTACAGTAATGAACTATGAATTCTAGGATACTGAACTTTAAACTCTAGGGTACTGAATTATAAACTCTAGGGCCTAGAAATTCGGTATAGCCGCGTTTGGGGTGCTAGTCCTGGTGATGCGCAAAATTTAGCGCCGGGCGCAATGTACCTATTGGGTTGCAGCCCCCCTAAAGGCGATTGCGGCGCTAAATCAGGTGCTGCACGCTACTCTTAAGGCGCTAACCTGGCGGCGCAACCAAATTTTGCGGCGGTGGGGCGCAGCAAGGGTGCTGTCAATAATCACTTTCCCTCAGACACACTGGCGCCGGCCAGCTCTTAAAAGGGCAGGTCAATTGGCATCACCAGACACAATCACTGCCTTGTAGGCCTTCAAAGCGATGGGAGCCTACCTTTGGCCCACCAGCCCAGCAAGACATGGAAAGAGTGAGGCAGAGGGCGGAACGCCTCACTGATGGGGCATTGGATACTTTGGTTGGCGCAGTGGAATCAAGGCCAAGGGAGATGGTCGGAATGTGATTTATGTTTTGGACAGTCTCCCGGGTGTGAGAAGCAGTTATGTGTCAGTGTATTAGTTTTGCTTTCTGTTGCCATAGCTTTCTCATGTAAATGAAACACTTTCTTCATTTACAATGGCCATGCCTGCTATTTACATGCATCTTGCTCTTCACAGGCTTGGGGGTATCAGACCGGTTCCATTCCTGTTCTTAGAATGGCAGCAAGCATTCCGTGAGAGGGGCCTAGAAGCTACTTCTGATCAGCCTGTGACGCACAGCCTGAGAAGAGCCGCTCGCGTAGAAGTACAGGCCAGCAGGCATCTTCTCAGCCACCGACAGAGATGTCTTGCACCTTATCTGAGGCTGCAGATCTGGCTGAAGCAGCTGGCACAGCTCAGTCACCACCTCCTTTCCAAATCACAGCCTTCTGACACACTGCTCCTCCGGCATGTTCATGTAGGAAAACTGCCGTCGGAAAACCCTGCCAGCGTAAGGTCTGCTGTGGCGACGTCTGTTGGCCCTCCTCCGTCTGGCCATGCCCGCCCCCCTCTCCCAGCGTCTCAGTGCCCTTTCCAGATGATTCAGCAGCAGGTCGATCCCATCCAATGCAGCCCCCATAATAAGTGCCCACAGGAAGGTTCCCCGTTGTCAAGGCTCACCAACAGCAAGGAGATGGTCAGAAGGCTGAAGATCGTCTGCCTGCACTGGCTCAGTGGTCAAATGGCTCTCAGTGTGCAGCTCAGCAACTCTTTGTAGCTCTCAAGGAAGTTGTGCTCCAAAAATGGCTGCCGCTTTTAAACCACACCAGTCCCCTTTAAATAACGCTCCTCCAGCCCGAGAGCGACTTGGTAAGGCCCAGGTAAACTGTCACTATTAGCGCCAGGTGCTACGAAGGGGGGTGCCACTGAATTTCCGGTCCGGGGTGCCCAAAAGGCGTTGCACACTCAAATGACATCATAATCAGCCTGCGCCCATGAACGGGCGCTAAGATTTAGCGTCGGCGCTAAATGCGTGCTCAATATGGGGCTAGGCGCCTTGCGCCCGCCCGGAAGTTGGCTAGCGCCCCACTTCTCGGCCTCTTTAGGCGTTAATCGGTGGCACTAACAACTGAATTTCTCCCCCTAGGTACTGAACTATAAACTCTAGGTACTGAACTATAAACTCTACGGAACTGAAATATAAACTCTAGGTACTGAACTATAAACTCTAGGTACTGAACTATAAACTCTAGGTACTGAACTATAAACTCTAGGGGACTGAACTATAAACTCTAGGTACTGAACTATAAACTGTAGGTACTGAACTATAAACTCTAGGTACTGAACTATAAACTGTAGGTACTGAACTATAAACTCTAGGTACTGAACTATAAACTCTAGGTACTGAACTATAAACTGTAGGTACTGAACTATAAACTCTAGGTACTGAACTATAAACTGTAGGTACTGAACTATAAACTCTAGGTACTGAACTATAAACTCTAGGTACTGAACTATAAATCTAGGTACTGAACTATAAACTCTAGGTACTGAACTATAAACTCTAGGTACTGAACTATAAACTCTAGGGTACTGAACTATAAACTCTAGGGTACTGAACTATAAACTCTAGGGTACTGAACTATAAACTCTAGGTACTGAACTATAAACTCTAGATAATGAACTATAAACTCTAGGTACTGAACTATAAACTCTAGGTACTGAACTATAAACTCTAGGTACTGAACTATAAACTCTAGGTACTGAACTATAAACTCTAGGTACTGAACTATAAACTCTAGGTACTGAACTATAAACTCTAGGTACTGAACTATAAACTCTAGGTACTGAACTATAAACTCTAGGGTACTGAACTATAAACTCTAGGTACTGAACTATAAATTCTAGGGGACTGAACTATAAACTCTAGGTAGTGAACTATAAACTCTAGGTACTGAACTATAAACTTTAGGTACTGAACTATAAACTCAAGGTACTGAACTATAAACTCTAGGGTACTGAACTATAAACTCTAGGGTACTGAACTATAAACTCTTGGTACTGAACTATAAACTCGAGAGTCCTGAACTATAAACTCTAGGTACTGAACTATAAACTCTAGGGGACTGAACTATAAACTCTAGGGTACTGAACTATAAACTCTAGGTACTGAACTATAAACTCTAGGTACTGAACTATGAACTCTAGGGTACTGAACTATAAACTCTAGGTACTGAACTATAAACTCTAGGTACTGAACTATAAACTCTAGGTACTGAACTATAAACTCTAGGTACTGAACTATAAACTCTAGGTACTGAACTATAAACTCTAGGTACTGAACTATAAACTCTAGGGTACTGAACTATAAACTCTAGGGTACTGAACTATAAACTCTAGGGTACTGAACTATAAACTCTAGGGTACTGAACTATAAACTCTAGGGTACTGAACTATAAACTCTAGGTGCTGAACTATAAACTCTAGGGACTGAGCTATAAACTCAAGGTACTGAACTATAAACTCTAGGTACTGAACTATAAACTCTAGGTACTGAACTATAAACTCTAGGTACTGAAGTGTAAACTCTAGGCACTGAACTATAAACTTTAGGGGACTGAACTTTAAACTCTAGTGTACTGAACTATAAACTCTAGGGTACTGAACTATAAACTCTCGTGTACTGAACTATAAACCCTAGGTACTGAACTGTAAACTCTAGGCACTGAACTATAAAACTCTAGGCACTGAACTATAAACTCTAGGGGACTGAACTATAAACTCTAGGTACTGAACTATAAACTCTAGGCACTGAACTATAAACTCTAGGGGACTGAACTATAAACTCTAGGGTACTGAACTATAAACTCTAGGTACTGAACTATAAACTCTAGCGTACTGAACTATAAACTCTAGGTACTCAACTGTAAACTCTAGGCACTGAACTATAAACTCTAGGGGACTGAACTATAAACTCTAGGTACTGAACTATAAACTCTAGGGGACTGAACTATAAACTCTGGGGGACTGAGCTACAAACTCTAGGTACTGAACTATAAACTCTAGGGGACTGAACTATAAACTCTAGGGGACTGAACTATAAACTCTAGGGTACTGAACTATAAACTCTAGGTACTGAACTATAAACTCTAGGGGACTGAACTATAAACTCTAGGTACTGAACTATAAACTCTAGGGTGTTGTGTATGTAATATGTGTGCTACTTTGAACCTATGGACAGGACTGCACTACTTGTAGGGCGTAGTGATACGCAGTACCACTCCTGGCCATAGGGGTATAAATAGTACTGTGGGTACTGATCTCCCCTCAGTTCCCGCCTGTGGGCATGAAGTAAAGACCTACGTATAGTCCCTACCTCCAACCAGTAAAGACCTGTTTGAGTTATACGTTTAAGTCTTTGTGTTAATTGTTCAATACAATACACATACTTAACACTGGCGACGAGTCAGGTTCTTACCCTGCGGCAGTTGAAGAGAGGTTTCAAACATCACCACCCCACTAGAAGCGACAGGCTTTAGGACTCTGAAGCCTCCATCAGCGACTGAGCACTGGAGTGCAGCTGCCATCCTGACAGCTTCCAGCGACTGACAGAAGTCTTTCTGCAGTTTCCTTGTTCAACCTAGGTGGTGGGGTAAGCCGTGCAGCGTTGGCTGCAAAGACAGGGCTGGGGAAGTTGGAGAAGATAAGGGCGATCGCAATCCCTGATAAGAGCCGCGGTGAAACGCGCGAGCGGGTAAGCCAGAGCCCGGGAGGGAGCGAGCAAGAGCCGCGTGAGCGGGTGAGCCAGAGGCCGGGAGCCGCTTCAAGTGCGAGGCGCAGCGCGGGCCAGCGATCGGGACCAAAGATAAGGGCCGCACTCGGACTGAAAGGCGCGGCGGCTGCAGAAGCTCAAGGTGCGAGAGCCGCGGTACACAGCGCAGGCTATCGATCGCGGCGAAGATAAGGGCCGCACTCAGGGGCTGAAGGGAGACGGCGTCGGGGGACGGGTGAAGACCGCCAAGCGCGGGAAAACCGCCATTCTGTGGGCGGAGGACGACGGCAAGAGCGGGAAGCCGCCATCTTTGATAACAAGTAAACAAAATAAAATCTGTGAAATTGCAAATCTACAATGCCTAAACACGGGAATATTAGCACCTTTGATAGTGACCTCGAAGATTGGGCCATATATGTTGAAAGAGTAAAAAATTATTGAAAGGCCAATAAAATTCGTGACCAAGATAAAGCTCTAACATTATTAAATTTAATGGGTGCGAAGACATACGGGCAATTGAAACACCTGTTATCACCAGATGAACCGGCGGATACGACGTTCGATGAGATTGTTACTGTCCTGAAAGATCATCTAAACCCCACGCCGCTGATGCTAGCGGAACGATTTAAATTTTATGACAGAAGGCAGCTACAGCATGAAAGCAATGCTGAATATTTGCTGGAATTGCGTAAATTAGCGAAATATTGCCAGTTTGGAACGGGACTGACAGATGCACTACGAGACAAATTTGTGTGTGGTTTAATTAAACAGGATACACAAAAGCGACTGCTCGAGGAGAATGAGCTGACGCTTGAGAAGGCGGTCACTATGGCAGCAGCACACGAAGCCGCAGCGAGAGGCACGGCAGTAATGCAGCTACGGTCACCGGAGCTCAGTGCACACAAATTGGGTGTGAGTTCTGGCAAATGTTATCGTTGTGGAAAGACAACGCATGATCAGAACCAGTGTTGGTTCAAAAACCAAGAATGTAGAACTTGTGGTAGGCTTGGACATATAGCTAGAGTATGCAGGTCAGGGAAGAAGACCAGCAACAAGAAGTCACCGCAAGGAAAATACGCAAAGGTACACAAGGTGGCCGAACAGGAGTCCGATTCAGACGCTAGCAGTAATGAACTGGCTGGCTTAAGCAGTATTGAACTGGCTAGCTTAAGGGTACTCAACGTTGGTAAGGGTGCAGACCTCCAGACAATTTGGGTTACTCTTCAGATAGAAGGAGTCCAAGTAAAAATGGAATTGGACACTGGATCGGCATTGTCGGTCATGAATAAGAAAGATTACAGAAGGTTATTCCAACATATTCCCCTACAGGATACGGAGATTATATTGACAACCTACACGGGGCAGAGAGTGTACCCCATCGGGACAATAAAGGTTGCAGTGGCCAACAAGGGCGAAGGAAGTCAAATAATGGACTTACATGTGCTACCGGAGGGAGGTCCACCACTACTAGGCCGGGAGTGGTTTAGAAACATAAATATGGACTGGCATTCGCTAAAAGCCATAAAGAGTGAGAACTCGGTGCAGATAATCAGCCCAGACTCTAGAACTGATGATGGTAAGACCAACCCATGTGCAAAAGACAAAGTTTCAGCACAGAATTCCACTGAGCAACAACAACATAGTTTAACAGAGAATTCTGAGTCTGTCAAGTCTACTGATATGCACATTTTTGAGGGACACTGGGCTCGAACTCAACTCCATTTCAAACTACAACAGCAATTAGAACAAATGATTCGCCGTTTTGAGCAAGAGATGAATGAAATAAAAAAGTTCTTTGTTACAGAGTGGGAGAATCTGGAAAGGCAACAGAAGCAACTGATGGAGAAAATGGAGCAGGAGCACACCAACCATCTGCGCGAGGAGGCCGAACGAATCAAAGCTGATTCAGGTTCTGAAGGTGCGTGCCATAATCTGGTGTCAGAAGAGTTAACGGTCAGCCAACTCCTTCATATGCTGAGGGACAAGACTCTGAAATGGGAAAAACTTGAACACGAGCTGCGATCTTCAAAGGAAAAGGGTTCGGAGCTCTCAAAAGTCATTGAGATGGCTGATGTGACGACACAGACTGAAACGACTGCAACAGAGCAGCCATTGGATGCCAAAAGTACGCTGACTCACGTCAATGTAGAACAACAGACCGCTGAAACAGCTGCTCCGGTAGAGGGATTGCATAGTCCGATCAATCAATCTCCAAAGGAAGTTGAAGTATTAAAATCACAAATGAGGTCACTAGTAAACGACTTGCTGAAAGCCCAGAAAAAGCTGGATGCAGAGGTACACATGAAGAAGTCTCTTCAGGAAAGATGTCTGGATTTGGAACAAGAGCTGGCTAACGTCCAGCTGGGTATGGAGGAAATAGATGACCCTCTCACTGGTCTAGCTCAGGACGACACCGAATATTACGATGTCCTGTCCTGCCCAGCTTGTAACTTCGACTCCCAAAGTGCAGAAATCATGGAGGAGCACCAAAAGTCTACGGAACATCGGGAGAAGCTGGCTCTACGACGGAAACAGGAGGAAGAGAAGGAGGAACTGCGCATGCAGCTGGCAGCTGTGGCAGCTGACAATGGAGCCCAGAGAGTCTCCAAGAAGCAGAAAAGGAAAAGTAAAAACAGAAGATGACCCATCTGAACCATTATCACCTCTACCAGATCACACACGTGGTCCCTCCGAACGGAGCCAAATCAGTTCGGAAGTTCAAGCTGTTAAATCCATGAAAGGACTATTGAATGAATAACGTGAACCGACTACACCACAGAGATTGAATCTGTGAACTGTTTTCCGCAGAGACTGAATCTGTGATATGTTACGTTAAACATGAAGTTATATATGTATATATGTTATTACGTTATGTTAAATGGCGAGATGACTGTAAAGCTAGGAAGGGAGGAATGTTGTGTATGTAATATGTGTGCTACTTTGAACCTATGGACAGGACTGCACTACTTGTAGGGCGTAGTGATACGCAGTACCACTCCTGGCCATAGGGGTATAAATAGTACTGTGGGTACTGATCTCCCCTCAGTTCCCGCCTGTGGGCATGAAGTAAAGACCTACGTATAGTCCCTACCTCCAACCAGTAAAGACCTGTTTGAGTTATACGTTTAAGTCTTTGTGTTAATTGTTCAATACAATACACATACTTAACATAGGGGACTGAACTATAAACTCTAGGTACTGAACTATAAACTCTAGGGGACTGAACTATAAACTCTAGGGTACTGAACTATAAACTCTAGGGGACTAAAATATAAACTCTAGGTACTGAACTATAAACTCTAGGGTACTGAACTATAAACTCTAGGGTACTGAACTATAAACTCTAGGTACTGAACTATAAACTCGAGGGCACTGAACTATAAACTCTAAGTAATGAACTATAAACTCTGGGGTACTGAACTATAAACTCTAGGTACTGAACTATAAACTCTATGGTACTGAACTATAAACTCTAGGGGACTGAACTATAAACTCTAGGTACTGAACTATAAACTCTAGGTAATGAACTATAAACTCTACGTACTGAACTATAAACTCTATGGTACTGAACTATAAACTCTAGGGGACTGAACTATAAACTCTAGGTAATGAACTATAAACTCTAGGTACTGAACTAAAAACTCTATGGTACTGAAGTATAAACTCTAGGGGACTGAACTATAAACTCTAGGGTACTGAACTATAAACTCCAGGGGACTGAACTATAAACTCTAGGTACTGAACTATAAACTCTAGGGGACTGAACCATAAACTGTAGGGTACTGAACGATAAACTCTAGGTACTGAACTATAAACTCTAGGTACTGAACTATAAACTGTAGGGGACTGAACTATAAACTCTAGGGTACTGGACTATAAACTCCAGGGGACTGAACTATAAACTCTAGGTACTGAACTATAAACTCTAGGGTACTGAACTGTAAACTCTAGGTACTGAACTATAAACTCTAGGGTACTGAATTATAAACTCTAGGTACTGAACTATAAACTCTAGGTACTGAACTATAAACTCTAGGGGACTGAACTATAAACTCTAGGTACTGAACTATAAACTCTAGGTACTGAACTATAAACTCTAGGGTACTGAACTATAAACTCTAGGGGACTGAACTATACACTCTAGGGGACTGAACTATAAACTCTAGGTACTGAACTATAAACTCTAGGGTACTGAATGATAAACTCTAGGGTACTGAACTATAAACTCTAGGGCACTGAACTATAAACTCTAGGTACTGAACTATAAACTCTAGGTACTGAACTATAAACTCCAGGTAATGAAGTTTAAACTCTAGGTACTGAAGTATAAACTCTAGGGTACTGAACTATAAACTCTAGGGGACTGAACTATAAACTCTGGGCACTGAACTATAAACTCTAGGGTACTGAACTATAAACTCTAGGGGACTGAACTATAAACTCTAGGGTACTGAACTATAAACTCTAGGTACTGAACTATAAACTCTAGGTACTGAACTATAAACTCTAGGTACTGAACTATAAACTCTAGGGTACTGAACTATAAACTCTAGGGTACTGAACTATAAACTCTAGGTACTGAACTATGAACTCTAGGGTACTGAACTTTAAACTCTAGGTACTGAACTATAAACTCTAGGGTACTGAACTATAAACTCTAGGTACTGAACTATAAACTGTAGGGTACTGAACTATAAACTCTAGGGGACTGAACTGTAAACTCTGGGTACTGAACTATAAACTCTAGGGTACTGAACTATAAACTCTAGGGGACTGAAGTATAAACTCTCGGTTACTGAACTATAAACTCTGGTACTGAACTTTAAACTCTAGGGTACTGAACTATAAACTCTAGGTACTGAACTATAAACTCTAGGGACTGAGCTATAAACTCTAGGGTACTGAACTATAAACTCTAGGTACTGAACTATAAACTCTAGGTACTGAACTATAAACTCTAGGTACTGAACTATAAACTCTAGGGTACTGAACTATAAACTCTAGGGGACTGAACTATAAACTCTAGGTACTGAACTATAAATTCTAGGGGACTGAACCATAAACTCTAGGGTACTGAACTGTAAACTCTAGGTACTGAACTATAAACTCTAGGGTACTGAACTATAAACTCTAGTGTACTGAACTATAAACTCTAGGTACTGAACTATAAATTCTAGGGGACTGAACCATAAACTCTAGGGTACTGAACTGTAAACTCTAGGTACTGAACTATAAACTCTAGGGTACTGAACTATAAACTCTAGTGTACTGAACTATAAACTCTAGGTACTGAACTATAAAATCTAGGGGACTGAACTATAAACTCTAGGGGACTGAACTACAAACTCTAGGTACTGAACTATAAACTCTAGGTACTGAACTATAAAATCTAGGGGACTGAACTATAAACTCTAGGGGACTGAACTACAAACTCTAGGTACTGAACTATAAACTCTAGGGGACTGAACTATAAACTGTAGGGTACTGAACTATAAACTCTAGGGGACTGAACTGTAAACTCTGGGTACTGAACTATAAACTCTAGGGTACTGAACTATAAACTCTAGGGGACTGAAGTATAAACTCTCGGGTACTGAACTATAAACTCTAGGGTACTGAACTATAAACTCTAGGTACTGAACTATAAACTCTAGGGACTGAGCTATAAACTCTAGGGTACTGAACTATAAACTCTAGGTACTGAACTATAAACTCTAGGTACTGAACTATAAACTCTAGGTACTGAACTATAAACTCTAGGGTACTGAACTATAAACTCTAGGGGACTGAACTATAAACTCTAGGTACTGAGCTATAAACTCTAGGCACTGAACTATAAATTCTAGGGGACTGAACCATAAACTCTAGGGTACTGAACTGTAAACTCTAGGTACTGAACTATAAACTCTAGGGTACTGAACTATAAACTCTAGTGTACTGAACTATAAACTCTAGGTACTGAACTGTAAACTCTAGGCACTGAACTATAAACTCTAGGGTACTGAACTATAAACTCTAGGTACTGAACTATAAAATCTAGGGGACTGAACTATAAACTCTAGGGGACTGAACTACAAACTCTAGGTACTGAACTATAAACTCTAGGGGACTGAACTATAAATTCTAGGGGACTGAACTATAAACTCTAGGGTACTGAACTATAAACTCTCGGTACTGAACTATAAACTCTAGGGGACTGAACTATAAACTCTAGGTACTGAACTATAAACTCAAGGGGACTGAACTATAAACTCTAGGTACTGAACTATAAACTCTAGGGTACTGATCTGTAAACTCTAGGGTACTGAACTATAAACTCTAGGGGCTAGATTTTCAGTTGCTTGCGCCAGCAGTTAGCGCCTTAAGAGAAGTGATTTCCGGGCGCTATGCGTGTAGCGCCCGGGCGCAGCGCAGTTTGCGCCCCGCCCCAAATTAAGTTGCCCGTTAGCGCCGGCGCAAAGTTTAGCGCCCGCCCGGATGCGCGCGCAGAAAATGACGTCACATCCTCGTGCAACGCCCTTTGGCCGCCCCGATTCCAAACTTCAGTCGGACCGCCCCATTGTGCGGCGGGCGGCCGGAGCGTTTGGAAAAAGGAACGCAACACAACCAGCGCGGGCCCCGGGGGGCGCTAATTAAAGGGAACGTCCTCTCCAGTATAAAGGCCATCCTTTTTTCAGAAAACAGTCTTGTGCAACGCATTTCTGGAGACACAACAAGGAGGATAGCTAACTGGTTTCAAGCAGCAAGAGCCAGGTATTTTTGGACTCAGGCAACAGCGCTGCAAGTGGCCATTTGGAAATTAGAGTGTTTGCCAGGATTTGATGGGGGTTGCATGGGGTGCCAACGCGGAGCTGCAGCTCCATGTCCGTAGGGCTCGCAGACGCATTGTGAGAGGGGCAGCCCTGGCTAGAGGCAGAGGGGGCTACAGGCGTCGGCCTTACCCAGTCAGGCTATACCGCCAGCAGCGCTCCTACCTAAACATGAGTGCCGCGCGATGTGTTAAAAGGCTCCGATTCCGAAAGGGGGTGATTGCAGAGATCTGCCACCTGCTTCGCCGAGATCTGCGGCCAAAGCTCAGGTGCAGGACGTCTCTGTCGGTGGAAGTGAAGGTGACGGTGGCATTGAACTTCTATGCCACCGGCTCCTTCCAATACGCTGCTGGGGACATAGCAAACATCTCCCAGTACGGCGCGCATCGCTGCATCCGCCAGGTGACCGAAGCACTGTTCAGAAGGAGAAGCCAATTCATCTCCTTCCCCATGGCCCTGGAGAGCCAGCATCAGCGCGCATTGGGATTTTCCAGACTCGGGGAATTCCCCTTGGTGCAGGGCGCCATTGACTGTACGCATGTGGCTTTGCGGGCCCCTCTGGAGCATGGCGAGCAGTATCGCAACAGGAAGGGCTACCATTCTCTGAATGTGCAGCTGGTCTGTGACCACAAGCAGCGCATCATGGCAGTCAATGCCAGCTTCCCAGGCAGCAGCCACGATGCCTTTATCCTGCGGCAGAGTACTGTGCATGACATGTTCCAGGCACAGCCTCCCCCAAGAGGATGGCTACTCGGGGACAAAGGCTATCCTTTGTGCACCTGGCTCATGGCCCCGCTCCGCGCGCCCAGGACCGCTGCTGAAGAGGCCTACAACGAGAGCCATCAAACCACCCGCAACATCATCGAGCTAACTATTGGGGTCCTCAAGCAGCGGTTCCGCTGCCTTGATCGCTCCGGAGGAGCTCTCCAGTATTCGCCGGACCGGGTCTCCCAATTTGTGGTGGTTTGCTGCATGCTACACAACCTGGCTATCCGCAGGACTCAGGCACTGCCACCTGACGTTGGACCAGCACCTCAGGAGGAGGAGCAGGAGGAGCATGAGGAGGAGGAGGAGGAGGAGGAGGAGGAGCAGGAGTACGTTCCCAGGAGGGAGCGACCAGGGCCAAGGGCCGCACGACGCCACCTTATTACACGGTACTTCTAAGCCCCCTGTCAGGGAATGGCCAGGGGCCATGAGGGAAGATGAATGCAGCCGCTCCGCAAGCCCTCAGCCGGCGAAGCCAACAAACACTAAGAAGAACAACCATGGAGACTGCATGAATAAAGATAATTTTTTATTAAACAGAAATGAAAAGCCCTTCCCACATGAATCCCCAAAAACAATAAACGGGCCCCACAAAAAGCCCAACAAACGACTCACTCCCACAAACTGGGGAGGAGCCACTCCACCTTTATTGAAACCGGGCCTCAACGTCGGCCTAACGCAAAAAAAAAGCCCTCCAAAAGCACAACCATGGGCAAAATAAAGATGGCCACCGCCATATTAAAGGAAAGCTGGCCACACCCTCTACTGAGTGGCCCGCGAGGGCGAGACCTTGGCCAGCATTTTGCCTCCCCTGCCCTGCCTGCTGCTCCTTCGCAAGCTCTGCCCAGTGGCTGCTGCGAGGCTGGGGGAAGGCGCCTGAGGCTCAGATGCCCTTCCGCCAGATGCCGCTGGGGGGCGGCCTACACGGCGTTTGGGCCTCGAGGGGCCGTCTCCTGAGTGGCGCACCTGAGCCTGGCCACCATCAGCTGCAGCCGCTTGCCCTTGACGCCCCAGAGGGGGAATGGCGGCGACGGATGGCGCAATGTGGGCCAGCTGGCGTCTGGGATGCGCTGGCTGGTGCTGTGGCGCGGTGGCACTCGGCCGGGCCCGCACTGCAGGATCCGCAGCAATCAGCCGACGGCCGGCTTGCTGGGATGGTCCAGCGCGGCGCCTGCCCTGGCGATGCCTGCCTGAGACAGCGCGTGTGGCAGCAGTGAGTGGCCCTGTGGTCCTGGTGTGCGCGCGCATCACATCCGCCAGGGTCTTGACGGCATCAGTTAGCATGCGGCCAGTCGCGGCAGTTGCTGCCCCGAACTCGCGCACACTGGTCGCCAGCGACTCGATGGCCTCAGGCATGCGCCCCACCACGCTCATGAGCTCCGTGTGGCGCCGGTCCGAGTCGTCAGCCATCTGATCGAGCTTCCGCACCTCCTCCGAAGTGAAGGTGTCCGGACTGGAGTCGCGACTCTCCCGCTGGGGAGGAGGGGGCCGAACTAGGGGACCCTTGCCGCGTTGGTGACGGCGAGTGTGCCGAGCAGCAGCACTCCCCTCTGATCCTTCCCCCCTTTGGGGGGAAGGCCGCGGGCCACGCGCACGGCTGCTGGGTGGCTGGACGCCACTGGTCCCAGAAGCTGCATTGCCCTGCGACAGTTCCTCCAGGCACTCGTCCAGTGAGGAGGTGTCGAGCATTTCCTCCTCTCCTGCGGGACGTGACTGTTCCCCCGAAGGTCCGGCTTGCTCCTCCTCCTCCTCCTGGTTGGAGGTGCTGTCACTGGCAGCCTCAGGGTCCTGGTCGTCACCAGCTGAAAGCAGGAATGCACAAGAGTAGCTTCAGAGTGAGGAGACGGCGTCAGCGAGGGAGTTAGGACTGGTGGGATTCAGCGCATTGGTGGGACAGTGGCAAAGGAGGTAGCTCGGATGGGCCAGTGCGACGCGAGAGGGCCAAAAGGCGAGGTCCTTACCATTGCCGGGCAGTGGAGGGTCGGATACACCGCACGCTGTGGGGACAATCACACGGGCTCCCATGAGCACACACACGCGCTCCTCCAGCCGAGTGAGCTTCTGCAGCTTGGCGCGGCCACCCCTGGCACGGGCCTGGCGATTAAACGCTACTTTAGCCTGCAAGAGAAAGGACGGGCTGTAAGTGCGCAGTGAAGCCCTGATGTAGTGTGCACTGCCTCCCATGGTGGAATAGCTTGGACAGAGTGAAGCCCTGATGTAGTGTGCACTGCCTCCCATGGTGGAATAGCTTGGACAGAGTGAAGACCTGATGTAGTGTGCACTGCCTCCCATGGTGGAATAGCTTGGACAGAGTGAAGCCCTGATGTACTGTCCACTGCCTCCCATGGTGGAATAGCTGGGCCAAAGTGTAGAGTGCCGAATGGCCATTTGATGCTCATGACTGTCCCAATGCTGCTGGCTGAGGGCTGGCCAAAAGGACTTTCAGGTCCCTTTGCCCATCATGTCAGGTGTACATGCAAGAATGAGGAGGAGACTGGAAAGGCTACTCACCCTCACAATCCTGGTCAGATCGTTGTATTTCTTACGGCATTGTGTGTGGGTCCTGGGGGCCTCGCCGGTGAACGTCACCCTCTGGGCGATCTGCTTCCAGGCTTTGGTGTAGTCGTGGTGGGTTGGATTCCTCCCACTCTCTGGGAACAAGATCTTGCGCCTCACCTGCAGAGCTGTGACCATTATGTCCAGATCACCCTCTGAGAAGCGCAGGGCACGCTGACGGGCCTTCTCTGGCGTTGCCATGACTCCCTGGGGCTGAGCAGTAGTGTTGAGGCCTCTTTGCAAGGCTGCAGTGTGCAGGGCGTGGCAGCAGACCAATTCGTCCCTTCCCCCTTTAAGAGCTGGTCGGCACCACGGGGTCTGCTGTCAGTGCAAAAATGACCGCACCCGTGCTGCGCCCCGCCTGGGCGCTATCCCTCTGGACCGCCGGCTTAGCGCCTAAAGAGAGTAGTGGAACGCCTCTTTTAGCGCTCCACCAACCTCTTAGGGCGAAGCCACTGAATTCCCGGCAACGGGGCGCTACTTTGGGGCGGGCGCTAACTTCGGGCGGGCGCTAAGGTTAGCGCCCCAAAACTGCCTATACTGAAAATCTAGCCCCTAGCCCCTAGAGTTTATAGTTCAGTACCTAGAGTTTATACTTCAGTGCCCTAGAGTTTATAGTTCAGTACCTAGAGTTTATAGTTCAGTACCTAGAGTTTATAGTTCAGTACCTAGATTTATAGTTCAGTACCTAGAGTTTATAGTTCAGTCCCCTAGAGTTTATAGTTCAGTACCTAGAGTTTATAGTTCAGTACCTAGAGTTTATAGTTCAGTGCCCTAGAGTTTATAGTTCAGTACCTAGAGTTTATAGTTCAGTACCTAGGGGGAGAAATTCAGTTGTTAGTGCCACCGATTAACGCCTAAAGAGGCCGAGAAGTGGGGCGCTAGCCAACTTCCGGGCGGGCGCAAGGCGCCTAGCCCCATATTGAGCACGCATTTAGCGCCGACGCTAAATCTTAGCGCCCGTTCATGGGCGCAGGCTGATTATGATGTCATTTGAGTGTGCAACGCCTTTTGGGCACCCCGGACCGGAAATTCAGTGGCACCCCCCTCCGTAGCGCCTGGCGCTAATAGTGACAGTTTACCTGGGCCTTACCAAGTCGCTCTCGGGCTGGAGGAGCGTTATTTAAAGGGGACTGGTGTGGTTTAAAAGCGGCAGCCATTTTTGGAGCACAACTTCCTTGAGAGCTACAAAGAGTTGCTGAGCTGCACACTGAGAGCCATTTGACCACTGAGCCAGTGCAGGCAGACGATCTTCAGCCTTCTGACCATCTCCTTGCTGTTGGTGAGCCTTGACAACGGGGAACCTTCCTGTGGGCACTTATTATGGGGGCTGCATTGGATGGGATCGACCTGCTGCTGAATCATCTGGAAAGGGCACTGAGACGCTGGGAGAGGGGGGCGGGCATGGCCAGACGGAGGAGGGCCAACAGACGTCGCCACAGCAGACCTTACGCTGGCAGGGTTTTCCGACGGCAGTTTTCCTACATGAACATGCCGGAGGAGCAGTGTGTCAGAAGGCTGTGATTTGGAAAGGAGGTGGTGACTGAGCTGTGCCAGCTGCTTCAGCCAGATCTGCAGCCTCAGATAAGGTGCAAGACATCTCTGTCGGTGGCTGAGAAGATGCCTGCTGGCCTGTACTTCTACGCGAGCGGCTCTTCTCAGGCTGTGCGTCACAGGCTGATCAGAAGTAGCTTCTAGGCCCCTCTCACGGAATGCTTGCTGCCATTCTAAGAACAGGAATGGAACCGGTCTGATACCCCCAAGCCTGTGAAGGGCAAGATGCATGTAAATAGCAGGCATGGCCATTGTAAATGAAGAAAGTGTTTCATTTACATGAGAAAGCTATGGCAACAGAAAGCAAAACTAATACACTGACACATAACTGCTTCTCACACCCGGGAGACTGTCCAAAACATAAATCACATTCCGACCATCTCCCTTGGCCTTGATTCCACTGGGCCAACCAAAGCATCCAATGCCCCATCAGTGAGGCGTTCCGCCCTCTGCCTCACTCTTTCCATGTCTTGCTGGGCTGGTGGGCCAAAGGTAGGCTCCCATCGCTTTGAAGGCCTACAAGGCAGTGATTGTGTCTGGTGATGCCAATTGACCTGCCCTTTTAAGAGCTGGCCGGCGCCAGTGTGTCTGAGGGAAAGTGATTATTGACAGCACCCTTGCTGCGCCCCACCGCCGCAAAATTTGGTTGCGCCGCCAGGTTAGCGCCTTAAGAGTAGCGTGCAGCACCTGATTTAGCGCCGCAATCGCCTTTAGGGGGGCTGCAACCCAATAGCTAAATTGCGCCCGGCGCTAAACTTTGCGCATCACCAGGACTAGCACCCCAAACGCGGCTATACCGAATTTCTAGGCCCTAGAGTTTATAATTCAGTACCCTAGAGTTTAAAGTTCAGTATCCTAGAATTCATAGTTCATTACTGTAGTGTATGTACCTTTAAGAGAGAACTACTTTTACAGCTCCTGTATACTGTAGTACTGTCAGTGACCACACCTGTATATAAGCCATGAGCATGCCTCTGTACCCCCAGTCTTGAGACTACCCTACACCATTAAACACCTGTTGATTGTTAAGTTACAGCATCCGTGTAGTTATTGAAAAACATCATACTCTCAGAATCACAGATCTAACAATTACCTAGAGTTTATTGTTCAGTACCCTAGAGTTTATAGTTCAGTACCCCAGAGTTTATAGTTCAGTCCCCCAGAGTTTATAGTTCAGTCCCCTAGAGTTTATAGTTCAGTACCATAGAGTTTATAGTTTAGTACCCTAGAGTTTATAGTTCAGTACCTAGAGTTTATAGTTCAGTCCCCTAGAGCTTATAGTTCAGTCCCCTAGAGTTTATAGTTCAGTACTCTAGAGTTTATAGTTCAGTACCTAGAGTTTATAGTTCAGTACCTAGAGTTTATAGTTCAGTACCCTAGAGTTTATAGTTCAGTCCCCTAGAGTTTATAGTTCAGTCCCCTAGAGTTTATAGTTCAGTACCCTAGAGTTTATAGTTCAGTACCTAGAGTTTATAGTTCAGTACCTAGAGTTTATAGTTCAGTACCCTAGAGTTTATAGTTCAGTACCTAGAGTTTATACTTCAGTACCTAGTGTTTAAACTTCATTACCTAGAGTTTATAGTTCAGTACCTAGAGTTTATAGTTCAGTATCCTAGAGTTTATAGTTCAGTACCTAGAGTTTATAGTTCAGTACCTAGAGTTTATAGTTCAGTACACTAGAGTTTATAGTTCAGTACCTAGAGTTTATAGTTCAGTCCCCTAGAGTTTATAGTTCAGTACCCTGGAGTTTATAGTCCAGTCCCCTAGAGTTTATAGTTCAGTACCCTAGAGTTTACAGTTCAGTACCTAGAGTTTATAGTTCAGTACCTAGAGTTTATAGTTCAGTACCCTAGAGTTTATAGTTCAGTACCTAGAGTTTATAGTTCAGTACCTAGAGTTTATAGTTCAGTACCCTAGAGTTTATAGTTCAGTACCTTGAGTTTATAGTTCAGTACCTAGAGTTTATAGTTCAGTACCTAGAGTTTATAGTTCAGTACCTAGAGTTTATAGTTCAGTACCTAGAGTTTATAGTTCAGTACCCTAGAGTTTATAGTTCAGTACCCTAGAGTTTATAGTTCAGTACCTAGAGTTTATAGTTCAGTACCTAGAGTTTATAGTTCAGTACCCTAGAGTTTATAGTTCAGTACCTAGAGTTTATAGTTCAGTACCCTAGAGTTTATGGTTCAGTACCTAGAGTTTATAGTTCAATACCTAGAGTTTATAGTTCAGTACCCTCGAGTTTATAGTTCAGTACCTAGAGTTTATAGTTCAGTACCTAGAGTTTATAGTTCAGTACCTAGAGTTTATAGTTCAGTCCCCTAGAGTTTATAGTTCAGTACCTAGAGTTTATAGTTCATTACCTAGAGTTTATAGTTCAGTACCTAGAGTTTATAGTTCAGTACCTAGAGTTTATAGTTCAGTACCTAGAGTTTATAGTTCAGTACCTAGAGTTTATAGTTCAGTACCCTAGAGTTTATAGTTCAGTACCCTAGAGTTTATAGTTCAGTACCTAGAGTTTATAGTTCAGTACCTAGAGTTTATAGTTCAGTACCCTAGAGTTTATAGTTCAGTACCTAGAGTTTATAGTTCAGTACCTAGAGTTTATGGTTCAGTACCTAGAGTTTATAGTTCAATACCTAGAGTTTATAGTTCAGTACCTAGAGTTTATAGTTCAGTACCTAGAGTTTATAGTTCAGTACCTAGAGTTTATAGTTCAGTCCCCTAGAGTTTATAGTTCAGCACCTAGAGTTTATAGTTCAGTACCTAGAGTTTATAGTTCATTACCTAGAGTTTATAGTTCAGTACCCGAGAGTTTATAGTTCAGGACCCAAAGTTTATAGTTCAGTACCTAGAGTTTATAGTTCAGTACCTAGAGTTTATAGTTCAGTACCTAGAGTTTATAGTTCAGTCCCCTAGAGTTTATAGTTCAGCACCTAGAGTTTATAGTTCAGTACCTAGAGTTTATAGTTCATTACCTAGAGTTTATAGTTCAATACCTAGAGTTTATAGTTCAGTACCTAGAGTTTATAGTTCAGTACCTAAAGTTTATAGTTCAGTACCTAGAGTTTATAGTTCAGTCCCCTAGAGTTTATAGTTCAGCACCTAGAGTTTATAGTTCAGTACCTAGAGTTTATAGTTCATTACCTAGAGTTTATAGTTCAGTACCCGAGAGTTTATAGTTCAGGACCCAAAGTTTATAGTTCAGTACCCTAGAGTTTACAGTTCAGTACCTAGAGTTTATAGTTCAGTACGTAGAGTTTATAGTTCAGCACCCTAGAGTTTATAGTTCAGCACCCTAGAGTTTATAGTTCAGTACCTAGAGTTTATAGTTCAGTACCCTAGAGTTTATAGTTCAGTACCTAGAGTTTATCGTTCAGTACGTAGAGTTTATAGTTCAGTACCTAGAGTTTATAGTTCAGTACCTAGAGTTTATAGTTCAGTACCTAGAGTTTATAGTTCAGTACCTAGAGTTTATAGTTCAGTACCTAGAGTTTATAGTTCAGTACCTAGAGTTTATAGTTCAGTACCTAGAGTTTACAGTTCAATCCCCTAGAGTTTATAGTTCAGTACCCAGAGTTTATAGTTCAGTACCCTAGAGTTTATAGTTCAGTACCTAGAGTTTATAGTTCAGTACCCTTGAGTTAATAGTTCAGTACCCTAGAGTTTATAGTTCAGTACCTTGAGTTTATAGTTCAGTACCTAGAGTTTATAGTTCAGTACCTAGAGTTTATAGTTCAGTACCTAGAGTTTATAGTTCAGTCCCCTTCTGTTTATAGTTCAGTACCTCGAGTTTATAGTTCAGTACCTAGAGTTTATAGTTCAGTACCTAGAGTTTATAGTTCAGTACCCTAGAGTTTATAGTTCAGTACCTAGAGTTTATAGTTCAGTCCCCTAGAGTTTATAGTTCAGTACCCTAGAGTTTATAGTTCAGTACCTAGGGCTAGATTTTCAGTTTAGGCAGTTTTGGGGCGCTAGCTTTAGCGCCCGCCCGAAGTTAGCGCCCGCCCCAAAGTAGCGCCCCGTTGCCGGGAATTCAGTGGCTTCGCCCTAAGAGGTTGGTGGAGCGCTAAAAGAGGCGTTCCACTACTCTCTTTAGGCGCTAAGCCGGCGGTCCAGAGGGATAGCGCCCAGGCGGGGCGCAGCGCGGGTGCGGTCATTTTTGCACTGACAGCAGACCCCGTGGTGCCGACCAGCTCTTAAAGGGGGAAGGGACGAATTAGTCTGCTGCCACGCCCTGCACACTGCAGCCTTGCAAAGAGGCCTCAACACTACTGCTCAGCCCCAGGGAGTCATGGCAACGCCAGAGAAGGCCCGTCAGCGTGCCCTGCGCTTCTCAGAGGGTGATCTGGACATAATGGTCACAGCTCTGGAGGTGAGGCGCAAGATCTTGTTTCCAGACAGTGGGAGGAATCCAACCCACCACGACTACACCAAAGCCTGGAAGCAGATCGCCCAGAGGGTGACGTTCACCGGCGAGGCCCCCAGGACCCACACACAATGCCGTAAGAAATACAACGATCTGACCAGGATTGTGAGGGTGAGTAGCCTTTCCAGTCTCCTCCTCATTCTTGCATGTACACCTGACATGATGGGCAAAGGGACCTGAAAGTCCTTTTGGCCAGCCCTCAGCCAGCAGCATTGGGACAGTCATGAGCATCAAATGGCCATTCGGCACTCTACACTTTGGCCAAGCTATTCCACCATGGGAGGCAGTGGACAGTACATCAGGGCTTCACTCTGTCCAAGCTATTCCACCATGGGAGGCAGTGCACACTACATCAGGGCTTCAATCTGTCCAAGCTATTCCACCATGGGAGGCAGTGCACACTACATCAGGGCTTCACTCTGTCCAAGCTATTCCACCATGGGAGGCAGTGCACACTACATCAGGGCTTCACTCTGTCCAAGCTATTCCACCATGGGAGGCAGTGCACACTACATCAGGGCTTCACTGCGCACTTACAGCCCGTCCTTTCTCTTGCAGGCTAAAGTAGCGTTTAATCGCCAGGCCCGTGCCAGGGGTGGCCGCGCCAAGCTGCAGAAGCTCACTCGGCTGGAGGAGCGCGTGTGTGTGCTCATGGGAGCACGTGTGATTGTCCCCACAGCGTGCGGTGTATCCGACCCTCCACTGCCCGGCAATGGTAAGGACCTCGCCTTTTGGCCCTCTCGCGTCGCACTGGCCCATCCGAGCTACCTCCTTTGCCACTGTCCCACCAATGCGCTGAATCCCACCAGTCCTAACTCCCTCGCTGACGCCGTCTCCTCACTCTGAAGCTACTCTTGTGCATTCCTGCTTTCAGCTGGTGACGACCAGGACCCTGAGGCTGCCAGTGACAGCACCTCCAACCAGGAGGAGGAGGAGGAGCAAGCCGGACCTTCGGGGGAACAGTCACGTCCCGCAGGAGAGGAGGAAATGCTCGACACCTCCTCACTGGACGAGTGCCTGGAGGAACTGTCGCAGGGCAATGCAGCTTCTGGGACCAGTGGCGTCCAGCCACCCAGCAGCCGTGCGCGTGGCCCGCGGCCTTCCCCCCAAAGGGGGGAAGGATCAGAGGGGAGTGCTGCTGCTCGGCACACTCGCCGTCACCAACGCGGCAAGGGTCCCCTAGTTCGGCCCCCTCCTCCCCAGCGGGAGAGTCGCGACTCCAGTCCGGACACCTTCACTTCGGAGGAGGTGCGGAAGCTCGATCAGATGGCCGACGACTCGGACCGGCGCCACACGGAGCTCATGAGCGTGGTGGGGCGCATGCCTGAGGCCATCGAGTCGCTGGCGACCAGTGTGCGCGAGTTCGGGGCAGCAACTGCCGCGACTGGCCGCATGCTAACTGATGCCGTCAAGACCCTGGCGGATGTGATGCGCGCGCACACCAGGACCACAGGGCCACTCACTGCTGCCACACGCGCTGTCTCAGGCAGGCATCGCCAGGGCAGGCGCCGCGCTGGACCATCCCAGCAAGCCGGCCGTCGGCTGATTGCTGCGGATCCTGCAGTGCGGGCCCGGCCGAGTGCCACCGCGCCACAGCACCAGCCAGCGCATCCCAGACGCCAGCTGGCCCACATTGCGCCATCCGTCGCCGCCATTCCCCCTCTGGGGCGTCAAGGGCAAGCGGCTGCAGCTGATGGTGGCCAGGCTCAGGTGCGCCACTCAGGAGACGGCCCCTCGAGGCCCAAACGCCGTGTAGGCCGCCCCCCAGCGGCATCTGGCGGAAGGGCATCTGAGCCTCAGGCGCCTTCCCCCAGCCTCGCAGTAGCCACTGGGCAGAGCTTGCGAAGGAGCAGCAGGCAGGGCAGGGGAGGCAAAATGCTGGCCAAGGTCTCGCCCTCGCGGGCCACTCAGTAGAGGGTGTGGCCAGCTTTCCTTTAATATGGCGGTGGCCATCTTTATTTTGCCCATGGTTGTGCTTTTGGAGGGCTTTTTTTTTGCGTTAGGCCGACGTTGAGGCCCGGTTTCAATAAAGGTGGAGTGGCTCCTCCCCAGTTTGTGGGAGTGAGTCGTTTGTTGGGCTTTTTGTGGGGCCCGTTTATTGTTTTTGGGGATTCATGTGGGAAGGGCTTTTCATTTCTCTTTAATAAAAAATTATCTTTATTCATGCAGTCTCCATGGTTGTTCTTCTTAGTGTTTGTTGGCTTCGCCGGCTGAGGGCTTGCGGAGCGGCTGCATTCATCTTCCCTCATGGCCCCTGGCCATTCCCTGACAGGGGGCTTAGAAGTACCGTGTAATAAGGTGGCGTCGTGCGGCCCTTGGCCCTGGTCGCTCCCTCCTGGGAACGTACTCCTGCTCCTCCTCCTCCTCCTCCTCCTCCTCCTCATGCTCCTCCTGCTCCTCCTCCTGAGGTGCTGGTCCAACGTCAGGTGGCAGTGCCTGAGTCCTGCGGATAGCCAGGTTGTGTAGCATGCAGCAAACCACCACAAATTGGGAGACCCGGTCCGGCGAATACTGGAGAGCTCCTCCGGAGCGATCAAGGCAGCGGAACCGCTGCTTGAGGACCCCAATAGTTAGCTCGATGATGTTGCGGGTGGTTTGATGGCTCTCGTTGTAGGCCTCTTCAGCAGCGGTCCTGGGCGCGCGGAGCGGGGTCATGAGCCAGGTGCACAAAGGATAGCCTTTGTCCCCGAGTAGCCATCCTCTTGGGGGAGGCTGTGCCTGGAACATGTCATGCACAGTACTCTGCCGCAGGATAAAGGCATCGTGGCTGCTGCCTGGGAAGCTGGCATTGACTGCCATGATGCGCTGCTTGTGGTCACAGACCAGCTGCATATTCAGAGAATGGTAGCCCTTCCTGTTGCGATACTGCTCGCCATGCTCCAGAGGGGCCCGCAAAGCCACATGCGTACAGTCAATGGCGCCCTGCACCAAGGGGAATTCCCCGAGTCTGGAAAATCCCAATGCGCGCTGATGCTGGCTCTCCAGGGCCATGGGGAAGGAGATGAATTGGCTTCTCCTTCTGAACAGTGCTTCGGTCACCTGGCGGATGCAGCGATGCGCGCCGTACTGGGAGATGTTTGCTATGTCCCCAGCAGCGTATTGGAAGGAGCCGGTGGCATCGAAGTTCAATGCCACCGTCACCTTCACTTCCACCGACAGAGACGTCCTGCACCTGAGCTTTGGCCGCAGATCTCGGCGAAGCAGGTGGCAGATCTCTGCAATCACCCCCTTTCGGAATCGGAGCCTTTTAACACATCGCGCGGCACTCATGTTTAGGTAGGAGCGCTGCTGGCGGTATAGCCTGACTGGGTAAGGCCTACGTGGCCGACGCCTGTAGCCCCCTCTGCCTCTAGCCAGGGCTGCCCCTCTCACAATGCGTCTGCGAGCCCTACGGACATGGAGCTGCAGCTCCGCGTTGGCACCCCATGCAACCCCCATCAAATCCTGGCAAACAGTCTAATTTCCAAATGGCCACTTGCAGCGCTATTGCCTGAGTCCAAAAATACCTGGCTCTTGCTGCTTGAAACCAGTTAGCTATCCTCCTTGTTGTGTCTCCAGAAATGCGTTGCACAAGACTGTTTTCAGAAAAAAGGATGGCCTTTATACTGGAGAGGACGTTCCCTTTAATTAGCGCCCGCCGGGGCCCGCGCTGGTTGTGTTGCGTTCCTTTTTCCAAACGCTCCGGCCGCCCGCCGCACAATGGGGCGGTCCGACTGAAGTTTGCAATCGGGGCGGCCAAAGGGCGTTGCACGAGGATGTGACGTCATTTTCTGCGCGCGCATCCGGGCGGGCGCTAAACTTTGCGCCGGCGCTAACGGGCAACTTAATTTGGGGCGGGGCGCAAACTGCGCTGCGCCCGGGCGCTACACGCATAGCGCCCGGAAATCACTTCTCTTAAGGCGCTAACTGCTGGCGCAAGCAACTGAAAATCTAGCCCTAGATTTTCAGTATAGACAGTTTTGGGGCGCTAACTTTAGCGCCCGCCCGAAGTTAGCGCCCGCCCCAAAGTAGCGCCCCGTTGCCGGAAATTCAGTGGCTTCGCCCTAAGAGAGTGGTGGAGCGCTAAAAGAGGCGTTCCACTCCGACCTTTAGGCGCTAAGCCGGCGGTCCAGAGGGATAGCGCCCAGGCAGGGCACAGCGCGGGTGCGGTCATTTTTGCACTGACAGCAGACCCCGTGGTGCCGACCAGCTCTTAAAGGGAGAAGGGACGAATTGGTCTGCTGCCACGCCCTGCACACTGCAGCCTTGCAAAGAGGCCTCAACACTGCTGCTCAGCCCCAGGGAGTCATGGCAACGCCAGAGAAGGCCCGTCAGCGTGCCCTGCGCTTCTCAGAGGGTGATCTGGACATCATGGTCACAGCTCTGGAGGTGAGGCGCAAGATCTTGTTTCCAGAGAGTGGGAGTAATGCAACCCACCATGACTACACCAAAGCCTGGAAGCAGATCGCCCAGAGGGTGACGTTCACCGGCGATGCCCCCAGGACCCACAAACAATGTCGTAAAAAATACAACGACCTGACCAGGATTGTGAGGGTGAGTAGCCTTTCCAGTCTCCTCCTCATTCTTGCATGTACACCTGACATGATGGGCAAAGGGAGCTGAAAGTCCTTTTGGCCAGCCCTCAGCCAGCAGCATTGGGACAGTCATGAGCATCAAATGGCCATTCGGCACTCTACACTTTGGCCAAGCTATTCCACCATGGGAGGCAGTGGACAGTACATCAGGGCTTCATTCTGTCCAAGCTATTCCACCATGGGAGGCAGTGCACTCTACATCAGGGCTTCACTCTGTCCAAGCTATTCCAAAATGGGAGGCAGTGCACACTACATCAGGGCTACACTGCGCACTTACAGCCCATCCTTTCTCTTGCAGGCTAAAGTAGCGTTTAATCGCCAGGCCCGTGCCAGGGGTGGCTGCGCCAAGCTGCAGAAGCTCACTCGGCTGGAGGAGCGCGTGTGTGTGCTCATGGGAGCCCGTGTGATTGTCCCCACAGCGTGTGGTGTATCCGACTGTCCACTGCCCGGCAATGGTAAGGACCTCGCCTTTTGGCCCTCTCGCGTCGCACTGGCCCATCTGAGCTACCTCCTTTGCCACTGTCCCACCAATGCGCTGAATGCCACCAGTCCTAACTCCCTCGCTGACGCCGTCTCCTCACTTTGAAGCTACTCTTGTGCATTCCTGCTTTCAGCTGGTGACGACCAGGACCCTGAAGCTGCCAGTGACAGCACCTCCGACCAGGAGGAGGAGGGGGAGTAAGCCGTACCTTCGGGGGAACAGTCACGTCCCACAGGAGAGGAGGAAATGCTTGACACCTCCTCACTGGACAAGTGCCTGGAGGAACTGTCGCAGGGCAATGCAGCTTCTGGGACCAGTGGCGTCCAGCCACCCTGCAGCCGTGCGCGTGGCCCGCGGCCTTCCCCCCAAAGGGGGGAAGGATCAGAGGGGAGTGCTGCTGCTCGGCACACTCGCCGCCACCAACGCGGCAAGGGTCCCCAAGTTCGGCCCCCTCCTCCCCAGCGGTAGAGTCGCGACTCCAGTCCGGACACCTTCACTTCGGAGGAGGTGCGGAAGCTGGATAAGATGGCCGAGGACTCGGACCGGCGCCACACGGAGCTCATGAGCGTGGTGGGGCGCTTGCCTGAGGCCATCGAGTCGCTGGCGACCAGTGTGCGCGAGTTCGGGGCAGCAACTGCCGCGAGTGGCCGCATGCTGACTGATGCCGTCAAGACCCTGGCGGCTGTGATGCGCGTGAACACCAGGGCCACAGGGCCACTCACTGCTGCCACACGCGCTGTCTCAGGCAGGCATCGGCAGGGCAGCCGCCGCGCTGGACCAGCCCAGCAAGCCGCCCCTCGGCTGATTGCTGCGGATCCTGCAGTGCGGGCCCGGCCGAGTGCCACCGCGCCACAGCACCAGCCAGCGCATCCCAGACGCCAGCTGGCCCACATTGGGCCATCCGTCGCCGCCATTCCCCCACTGGGGCGTCAAGGGCAAGCGGCTGCAGCTGATGGTGGCCAGGCTCAGGTGCGCCACTCAGCAGACGGCCCCTCGACGCCCAAACGCCGTGTAGGCCGCCCCCCAGCGGCATCTGGCGGAAGGGCATCTGAGCCTCAGGCGCCTTCCCCCAGCCTCGCAGCAGCCACTGGGCAGAGCTTGCGAAGGAGCAGCAGGCCGGGCAGGGGAGGCAAAAGGCTGGCCAAGGTCTCGCCCTCGCGGGCCACTCAGTAGAGGGTGTGGGCAGCTTTCCTTTAATATGGCGGTGGCCATCTTTATTTTGCCCATGGTTGTGTTGTTGGAGGGCTTATTTTTTGCGTTAGGCCGACGTTGAGGCCCGGTTTGAAGAAAGGTGGAGTGACTCCTCCCCAGTTTGTGGGAGTGAGTCGTTTGTTGGGCTTTTTGTGGGGCCCGTTTATTGTTTTTGGGGATTCATGTGGGAAGGGCTTTTCATTTTTGTGCAATAAAAAATTATCTTTCTTCATGCAGTCTCCATGGTTGTTCTTCTTAGTGTTTGTTGGCTTTGCCGGCTGAGGGCTTGTGGAGCGGCTGCATTCATCTTCCCTCATGGCCCCTGGCCATTCCCTGACAGGGGGCTTAGAAGTACCGTGTAATAAGGTGGCGTCGTGCGGCTCTTGGCCCTGGTCGCTCCCTCCTGGGAACGTACTCCTGCTCCTCCTCCTCCTCCTCCTCATGCTCCTCCTGCTCCTCCTCCTGAGGTGCTGGTCCAACGTCAGGTGGCAGTGCCTGAGTCCTGCGGATAGCCAGGTTGTGTAGCATGCAGCAAACCACCACAAATTGGGATACCCGGTCCGGCGAATACTGGAGAGCTCCTCCGGAGCGATCAAGGCAGCGGAACCGCTGCTTGAGGACCCCAATAGTTTGCTCGATGATGTTGCGGGTGGTTTGATGGCTCTCGTTGTAGGCCTCTTCAGCAGCGGTCCGGGGCGCGTGGAGCGGGGTCATGAGGCAGGTGCACAAAGGATAGCCTTTGTCCCCGAGTGGCCATCCTCTTGGGGGAGGCTGTGCCTGGAACATGTCATGCACAGTACTCTGCCGCAGGATAAAGGCATCGTGGCTGCTGCCTGGGAAGCTGGCATTGACTGCCATGATGCGCTGCTTGTGGTCACACACCAGCTGCACATTCAGAGAATGGTAGCCCTTCCTGTTGCGATACTGCTCGCCATGCTCCAGAGGGGCCCGCAAAGCCACATGCATACAGTCAATGGCGCCCTGCACCAAGGGGAATTCCCCGAGTCTGGAAAATCCCAATGCGCGCAGATGCTGGCTCTCCAGGGCCATGGGGAAGGAGATGAATTGGCTTCTCCTTCTGAACAGTGCTTCGGTCACCTGGCGGATGCAGTGATGCGCGCCGTACTGGGAGATGTTTGCTATGTCCCCAGCAGCGTATTGGAAGGAGCCGGTGGCATAGAAGTTCAATGCCACCGTCACCTTCACTTCCACCGACAGAGACGTCCTGCACCTGAGCTTTGGCCGCAGATCTCGGCGAAGCAGGTGGCAGATCTCTGCAATCACCTCCTTTTGGAATCGGTGCCTTTTAACACATCGCGCGGCACTCATGTTTAGGTAGGAGCGCTGCTGGCGGTATAGCCTGACTGGGTAAGGCCTACGTGGCCGACGCCTGTAGCCCCCTCTGCCTCTAGCCAGGGCTGCCCCTCTCAATGCGTCTGCGAGCCCTACGGACATGGAGCTGCAGCTCCGCGTTGGCACCCCATGCAACCCCCATCAAATCCTGGCAAACACTCAAATTTCCAAAAGGCCACTTGCAGCGCTCTGGCCTGAGTCCAAAAATACCTGAGCTCTTGCTGCTTGAAACCAGTTAGCTATCCTCCTTGTTGTGTCTCCAGAAATGCGTTGCACAAGAGTGTTTTCTGAAAAAAGGCTGGCCTTTATACTGGAGAGCACGTCCCCTTTAATTTGCGGCCCCCGGGGCCCGCGCTGGTTGTGTTGCGTTCCTTTTCCAAACGCTCCGGCCGCCAGCCGCACAATGGGGCGGTCCGACTGAAGTTTGGAATCGGGGCGGCCAAAGGGCGTTGCACGAGGATGTGACGTCATTTTCTGCGCGCGCATCCGGCCGGGCGCTAAACTTTGCGCCGGCGCTAACGGGCAACTTAATTTGGGGAGGGGCGCAAACAGCGCTGCGCATGGGCGCTACACGCATAGCGCCCGAAAATCACTTCTCTCAAGGCGCTAACTGCTGGCGCTAGCAACTGAAAATCTAGCCCTAGGTACTGAACTATAAATCTAGGTACTGAACTATAAACTCTAGGTACTGAACTATAAACTCCAGGTACTGAACTATAAACTCTAGGGGACTGAACTATAAACTCTAGGGTACTGAACTATAAACTCTAGGTACTGAACTATAAACTCTAGATAATGAACTATAAACTCTAGGTACTGAACTATAAACTCTAGGTACTGAACTATAAACTCTAGGTACTGAACTATAAACTCTAGGTACTGAACTATAAACTCTAGGGTACTGAACTATAAACTCTAGGTACTGAACTATAAATTCTAGGGGACTGAACTATAAACTCTAGGTAGTGAACTATAAACTCTAGGTACTGAACTATAAACTCTAGGGTACTGAACTATAAACTCTAGGGGACTGAACTATAAACTCTAGGTACTGAACTATAAACTCTAGGGTACTGAACTATAAACTCTAGGTACTGAACTATAAACTCTAGGTACTGAACTATAAACTCTAGGTACTGAACTATAAACAGAAGGGGACTGAACTATAAACTCTAGGTACTGAACTATAAACTCTAGGTACTGAACTATAAACTCTAGGTACTGAACTATAAACTCAAGGTACTGAACTATAAACTCTAGGGTACTGAACTATAAACTCTAGGGTACTGAACTATAAACTCTTGGTACTGAACTATAAACTCGAGAGTCCTGAACTATAAACTCTAGGTACTGAACTATAAACTCTCGGGGACTGAACTATAAACTCTAGGGTACTGAACTATAAACTCTAGGGTACCGAACTATAAACTCTAGGTACTGAACTATAAACTCTAGGTAATGAACGATAAACTCTAGGTACTGAACTGTAAACTCTAGGTACTGAACTATAAACTCTCGGTACTGAACTATAAACTCTAGGTACTGAACTATAAACTCTAGGTACTGAACTATAAACTCTAGGTACTGAACTATAAACTCTAGGTACTGAACTATAAACTCTAGGGTACTGAACTATAAACTCTAGGTACTGAACTATAAACTCTAGGGGACTGAACTATAAACTCTAGGTACTGAACTATAAACTCTAGGTACTGAACTATAAACTCTAGGGTACTGAACTATAAACTCTAGGGGACTGAACTATAAACTCTAGGTACTGAACTATAAACTCTAGGGTACTGAACTATAAACTCTAGGTACTGAACTATAAACTCTAGGTACTGAACTATAAACTCTAGGGTACTGAACTATAAACTCCAGTGTACTGAACTATAAACTCTAGGTACTGAACTATAAACTCTAGAGTACTGAACTATAAACTCTCGGTACTGAACTATAAACTCTAGGTACTGAACTATAAACTCTAGGGTACTGAACTATAAACTCTAGGTACTGAACTATAAACTCTAGGGTACTGAACTATAAACTCTAGGTACTGAACTATAAACTCTAGGGTACTGAACTATAAACTCTAGGGTACTGAACTATAAACTCTAGGTACTGAACTATAAACTCTAGGGGACTGAACTATAAACTCTAGGTACTGAACTATAAACTCTAGGTACTGAACTATAAATTCTAGGGTACTGAACTATAAACTCTAGGGGACTGAACTATAAACTCTAGGTACTGAACTATAAACTCTAGGGTACTGAACTATAAACTCTAGGTACTGAACTATAAACTCTAGGTACTGAACTATAAACTCTCGGTACTGAACTATAAACTCTAGGTACTGAACTATAAACTCTAGGGTACTGAACTATAAACTCTAGGTACTGAACTATAAACTCTAGGTACTGAACTATAAACTCTAGGGTACTGAACTATAAACTCTAGGGGACTGAACTATAAACTCTAGGTACTGAACTATAAACTCTAGGTACTGAACTATAAACTCTAGGTACTGAACTATAAACTCTAGGTACTGAATTATAAACTCTAGGGTACTGAACTATAAACTCTGGGTACTGAACTATAAACTCTAGGGGACTGAACTATAAACTCTAGGTACTGAACTATAAACTCTAGGTACTGAACTATAAACTCTAGGGTACTGAACTATAAACTCTGGGTACCGAACTATAAACTCTAGGGTACTGAACTATAAACTCTAGGTATTGAACTATAAACTCTAGGTACTGAACTATAAACTCTAGGTACTGAACTATAAACTCTGGGTGCTGAACTATAAACTCTAGGGGACTGAACTATAAACTCTAGGGTACTGAACTATAAACTCTGGGGTACTGAACTATAAACTCTAGGGTACTGAACTATAAACTCTAGGGCCTAGAAATTCAGTTGTTAGCGCCAGCTGCTAGCGCCTTAGGAGGAGGAGAAGTGGGGCGCTAAGCGGCTAGCGCCCGGGCGCAGCGCGATCTGCGCCTCTCGCGAACTTCACTTAAGATTTAGCGGCGGCACAAAACCGCAGCACCCGCTCAGCTGCGCGCGCAGATCCTGACGTCATTTCATGGTGCAACGCCCTTGGTGCGCCCCGAACCGGAACTTCAGTGGCGCCGCCCTTCTGTGCGCCTGGCGCCCCCAGCGACTGGTAGAGGGGAACGGTTCCCAGTCGCTGCAAGGTGCGGGGGGCGCTATTTAAAGGGGACTCCTCCTGCAGTCGAAGTGGCAGCCATTTTGTTCCACTCCTTCTTTGTGAGAGACGGATATTTGGAGAGAGACAAAGGGAGAGAGCTTTCTAGTTTGACTCAACGCTCGCACAGGTACTTCTGGCTTTAGGCCAGAGCTATGCACTTGGATTTAACTTTCAGTGCCATAGCCTTGATTCGAAACATATAATGGGGGCGGCAATGGATGGCAACGTTGGCTTACTGCATTGCATTCAAAGGGCTCAGAGACGCCGTGAGAGAATGCCAGTCATGGCCAGACGGAGAAGGGCCAAAAGGCATTGGCACAGGAGGCCTTACCCACCCGGAGAAGGGCCAACAGGCGTCGGCAAGGAGGCCTTACCCACCTAGGGTATACCGCCAGCAGTTCTCATATCTGAACATGTCTGAGGAGCAGTGTGTTCAGAGGCTGCGATTCAGAAGTGAGGTGGTCAATGAGATCTGCCACCTGCTTCGCAGAGATCTGCAGCCACAGCTGAAGAGCAGGACATCTTTGTCGGTGGCAGTGAAGGTGATGGTGGCTCTCAACTTCTATGCCACCGGCTCCTTCCAATCCGCTATTGGGGACATTGCCAACATCTCCCAGTTCGCGGTACATTGCTGCATCCGCCAGGTGACCAATGCCCTTTTCCGAAGGAGACGTCAGTTCATCTCCTTCCCCATTACCCTGGACAAGCAGCAAGAGCGTGCAATGGGATTTGCAGCATTAGCGGGTTTCCCCATGGTGCAGGGCGCCATTGACTGCATGCATGTGGCTTTGCGGGCACCTCTACAGAATGCCGAGGATTACCGCAACCGGAAGGGCTACCATTCGCTCAACGTGCAGTTGGTGTGTGACCACAGGCAGCTCATACTAGCTGTCAATGCCCGCTTTCCAGGCAGCAGCCACGATGCCTTCATCCTGCGCCAGACTTCTGTGGCTGACATTTTCGAAGCCCAGCCTCGCCCACGAGGATGGCTTCTCGGGGACAAAGGCTATCCTTTGTGCACCTGGCTGATGACCCCACTCCGTGCACCCAGCACCCCTGCTGAAGAACGATACAATGACAGCCATCAAGCAACCAGGAACATCATTGAGCACACAATCGGCGTGCTCAAGCAATGGGTCCGCTGTCTGGACCGTTCCGGAGGAGCCCTACAGTACTCGCCTGAGCGAGTCTCCCATTTCATTGTCGTGTGCTGCATGCTGCACAACCTGGCTATCCGCAGGACTCAGCCACTGCCAGCAGACATTGGAGGACCACCAGAGGAGGAGAAGGAGGAGGAGGAGGAGCACCAGCACGGGAGGGAGGCACAAAGTGCAAGGGCCGTCCGTCGGCGGCTTATTGCAACTCGGTTCTAGGCCCCCTCTCAGGGAATGGCTTGTGCCAATGAAAGAAGATGAATGTAGCCGCTCCGCAAGCCCTCAGCCGGTCAAGGCAACAAATACTTCCAAAAGCAAACATGGACAATGCGATTAAAGAAATTTTTTTACTGTGCAAACTCTGTGCCCTTCCCGCATGACAAACTAATTCAGAGAAACCCCCCAAAAAACAGTCAGAGACATAACTGGCTCTCACAACCTTCAGAAAATGCAAAAAGCAGTTAAACAAAAATGACCATGATCCTCGGCCTTTATAAAAAACAAACACAGCAGTCTCGGCCTTCATATATAAAAAAACCCTCTCGGCCTCATATATTAAAAAATCATTTGGCCACACCTTCTACTTTTTCCACTGTGAGGGTGATCCGTCTCGCATCCGTGACTGGCCCCTTCCCGCCCTGCAGCTCCTCTTTAACGGGACCCCAGTGGCTGCAGCAAGGCTGGGGGAAGGCTGCTGAGGGTCAGATGGTGAGACGGCAGATGCCCTTGGGGGTCGGCCTTGTTATATCCGTGTATCTTAATGTTGTGTTCTTCAATAATCAGACAAAGACTGTAGGGAACGATCAACAGGTGTTTACTGAATGAGGGTTCAAACTGCAACTGACTGTACAGATCACTACTCAGGGTTTATATACAGGTGTGGTCACTGCTGGTACTACAGGATACAGGAGCTGTAAAAAGTAGTTCTCCTCCTTAAAAAGGTACATACATTACAATTCCTCCCCTTTTAGATTAACAGTACCATAACACTCATTTAACAATTAAATATCAACTAATTACAATTAACACTTTTAACATGCAACATTAACTGAAAATAGTCTATTTATAAATTCAGTCTTTGGGGAGGCTTCCTGATTCTTTCTGGATAACGCCTTTCCCGAGTGTCTCGCTCTTGGTGTGGAGGCGATTCTAACACACTGTCATCAGTTGATTCATCAGCTTCCAATGCTATTGTTTCTGAGGTAGATGCGACCTGTACGTCGGGTTCCTCACCAGGTACGTATGGCCGAGACATGGGGTTGACTCGTTCCTGTGACTCTAGGATCTGGTCAGCATGGCATCTCACAATGTTCTCCCCAACGTCCACTGTGTACATTAGTGGCCCCTGCCGTGTGCATATCGTTCCTGGTTGCCATTTCTCTGTTCGGTAGTCGCGGGCCAAGACTGGTTGCCCTACATTGAAGCTCCTTGTCGGCTTCTCATTGATGTGCTGGAATTGCTTACTCTCAACATCTCTTCGTACATTTGGTCTGTGCAAATCCAGACGAGATCTCAACCTTCGGTTAAAGAACATCATGGCCGTGGCCTGGTTGGTGACTGCATGTGTCGCATTTCTGTAGGCTAACAGGAAATTGTCCACCTTATGCTGCAGTGGAATGTCGTCATCGCACATGGCCTTTACTGCTTTTTTAAAGGTTTGTACGAACCTCTCAGCCAATCCATTTGTGGCTGGATGATACGGGGCGGATGTGTAATGCCTTACCCCATTCCTTTTCATAAATTTTCGAAACTCTTCGGACACAAACTGTGGTCCGTTATCAGAGCAAATCTGCTCTGGCAAGCCGTTCCTGGCAAAAATGGTCCGTAGGACTGCAATAGTTTTCTCCGTGGTGGTGGAGGACATTTTGATCACCTCAGGCCATTTCGAGTGCGCATCCACGGCTATTAAAAACATTGAGTCCATGAATGGACCAGCAAAATCAATATGCACCCGTTGCCATGGAGATGAGGGCCACTCCCATGGGTGTAGAGGGGCATGTGGTGGTGCATTTTGGACCTTCTGGCATCCTGAGCAGCTCTTTGTCAGGTCCTCGATTTGCTGATCGATCCCCGGCAACCACACATAAGCCCTAGCAAGGCTTTTCATTTTCACCCCTCCCAGATGACCTTCGTGAAGCTCATTGAGCACTCTCTCCCTTAACTTGGGTGGAATTACCACTCGGGATCCACACATCAAGGTCCCCTGGCATATCCCCTGGCATACTGACAGCTGTTCTCTTCTGGGTGAGAATGCTGGCAACAGTGAGTCGCCATGTGCTGGCCATCCCTTTACCGTCAAATCATATACCCGAGACAGTGTCGGGTCAGTTCGGGTCTCCTTCTCTATACCAGCGTTAGTTACTGGCAAGCATTCAATTATAGTCGAATGAAATATTTCGACAGGATCCACTGCTGGTGCTTCCTCCGCAGTAGGCAGTGGCAGGCGTGATAACCCATCAGCGTTTCCATGCTGTTTCGTGCCCTTATACTCGATTTCATATTGGTGCCCCCCTAGAAAAAGGGACCATCTTTGTAGCCGTTGCGCAGTCATCACTGGAACACCCTTCTTTGGATTAAAGATGGAGACAAGTGGTTGGTGGTCAGTCAGCAAGGTGAACTTCTGCCCGTGCAGATAGTGATTGAACTTTTTCACTCCCCACACTAGGCTGAGGGCCTCCCTGTCAATCTGGGTGTAGTTACGCTCGGCTGAGGTTAGTGACCGAGACGCAAAGGCTACTGGCCTCTCCGAGCCGTCCGGGAATTTGTGCGACAGCACCGCTCCAATGCCATAGGGTGATGCATCACACGCCAACCGAATTGGTAGTGCTAGGTTGAAATGAGCCAACACCTCTTTTGATGTGATCAATGCTTTGCTCTTCTGGAAAGCTCGTTTACATTCGTCACTCCACTTCCATGGTACCCCTGTTTGCAGTAGGGTGTTCAGTGGGTGTAGTACGGTAGACAAATTCGGCAAGAACTTATGGTAGTAGTTCACCAGCCCGAGGAACAACCTCAGTTGTGACACATTTTCCGGTGCTGGAGCCTTGACTACTGCCTCAATCTTTTCAGGGGACTTATGTAACCCCTTTTTATCAATGACGTGGCCACAATACGAGATCTGCTTCTGGAAAAACTCGCATTTGTGGCGATTAGCTCGGAGCCATATTCCTTCAATCTAGTGAGCACCTGCTCCAGGTTGGCGAGGTGATCACTGTCATTTTCGCCCGTGACCAGGATGTCGTCCAAATAACACTGGGTCCCTGGAATCCCTCGCAGGACTTGATCCATTGCCCTTTGCCAAATAACCGGAGCTGATGCTACCCCGAACACCAGCCGGTTGTATTGGTAGAGACCTTTGAGTGTTGATCGTGAGGTACTGTTTCAAGGCTTCTTCTACCTCCATTTGCAGGTACGCCTGGGCCAGATCAATCTTAGTGAAGCGTTTCCCTCCAGATAGCGAGGCGATAATATCTTCAATCCGTGGAAGCGGATATTGTACAGTGTGAAGGACTGGGTTCACTGTCACCTTAAAGTCCCCACAGATGCGAACCTTCTTTGGTTCCCCAGGCGTATTACTTAACGACCTCTTCATTACAGGGATGATGGGTGTAGCCCACTCGCTCCAGTCCACTTTGGACAGTACTCCTGAACGTTCCAAACCTTCCAGCTCTGCTTCGACGGCTGGGCGGGTCGCATAAGGTACTGGTCTGGCCTTAAAAAACTTTGGGCTTGCATTTTCCTCTATTTTGATCGTTGCTGTTATGCCTTTTAGTGTTCTGAGTCCCTGCTGGAACACTTCTTGTGCATCAGTTAGCATTTTTGACAATCGTCCAGGTGTGACGTCGTCATCCTTTTTGGCATCTACAGTCAGTGCTTGTATGGAATGCCAATCTAGCTGTATCTTCTGGATCCATTCACGTCCTAGTAGTGGTGGTCCTCCATCTGGCAATACATATAGGTCCATTTTTGGTGTTTCCTTGCCGTTATATATAACGTTCACCCTTATTTTTCCTTTGGGGTAGACTTTTTGCCCCGTGTACGTCTTCAAGACAATCTTTGTATCTCTCAAGGGTATATGTGAGAATAGCCGCTTGTAGTCCCTTCGGTTTATGACTGCTAGGGCTGATCCTGTGTCCAATTCCATTTTCACTTGGACTCCGTCTATCTTGAGCGTGACCCAGATAGTTTGGTGCTCCTCCATTCTGATCACATTATGTAGTTTCAGACAACCCAGCTCCTTGCTTCCGGAGTCTGAGTCACTCTTCTGTTCGTCTGAACTACTCTCCGTCACCTTATGTACCTTCTTGTACTTCTCCTGTGGAGATTTCTTGCTGCTGGTTTTCTTTCCCGACCTGCAGACTCTTGCTATGTGTCCTACTTTTCCACACTGACTGCACACTTTGTCCTTGAACCAGCAATCATTATGGTCGTGTGTTGTTCTGCCGCAGCGATAGCACTTCACTGTTCCGTATGACATTTCATTTGTGCCATATTCTTGCGGTCTCCGTTGTATCTCTGCAGCGCCCCGTGCTGCTGCTTCGTGTGATACTGCAATGCTGAAAGCCTTGTCCAGCGTAAGATCCTTTTCTGATAGAAGACGTTTCTGGGTTCCTTCACTTTGAAGCCCACACACAAACTTGTCCCTTAAAGTATCTGCTAGTCCCGTTCCAAACTGGCAGTGTTTCAATAGCTTGCGCAGTTCCGTTAAATACTCAGCATTACTTTCATCTTTATGCTGGTTCGTTTTGTGAAACTTAAATCTTTCTGCTATCAGCAGCGGTGTAGGGTTTAAGTGGTCCTGTAGGATTGACACTATGTTTTCAAAATCCTTTTCTACTGGCTTCTCTGGGGTTACTAGGTTTCGTAGTAAGCCATACGTTTTTGCACCCATTGAATTCAACAATACCAACGCTTTCTTGTCATCTGGCACTTCCTTTGCCTTGCAGTATACTTCTATGCGTTCGACATATGTCGTCCAATCTTCGACTTCATTGTCGAACGCTGTGATACTGCCACTCTTCGGCATTTTTGGGTGTGGTTAGACTGGCTTAAAATGGCGTCTCCCGCGCTTTCCTTTCTTCCCCGCTGCGGC
Organism: Somniosus microcephalus; assembly: GCF_052327205.1. Classification (NCBI taxonomy): domain Eukaryota; kingdom Metazoa; phylum Chordata; class Chondrichthyes; order Squaliformes; family Somniosidae; genus Somniosus; species Somniosus microcephalus. The sequence goes on along the minus strand of NC_141016.1, from coordinate 39,670,739 downwards.
TTAAAATGGCATCTCCCGCGCTTTCCTTTCTTCCCCGCTGCGGCTTAAAATGGCGTCTCCCGCGCTGCTGCCAACGCCGCTCTCGGCGGTCCTCGTGGCAAATGACGATGCCCTGTGGGTTTCGTGCGCTGCTCCTGCGCTGCTGCCAATGCCGCTCTCTGCAGTCCTCATGGCAATGGCAGCGCCTCGCGTTTTCCTGAGCACCTCTCTCCCCCGTTGACGCTGCTCGGCCCTTGAACACCGGCTGCGCTCTGCTCTCTCTCATCTCTCTCCCCGTTGACGCCGCTCGGTCCTGAACACCGGCTGCACCCTGTGCGCTCTGCCCTCTCTCTCTCCCCCGTCGACACTGCTCGGCCTTTTTCTGTGCCACTCGGTCAGCTCTAGCCGCCGCTGTCCGGGAAGGGTCTGCGCAGTACCTGTTGCCAGCCCGTTTCGCTGGACCATCGTGACTGGAAAGCCAAGCCTGGCTCTCGACAGCCTCCCCTGCGATGCTCAAATCTCCGCTGGATGACTGGCCGGTTGCCCGTGTGACGTGCCTCAATAACTCCAAGACTCGAAGTTAGCAGAATAAAACAAAGGCTTTTATAAGCAAAGAAAAGATGCCGGTGGCTGCACCTAGCTTCACCTGGCGTGCTGCTGTTCTACTGCAGGACAAGCCTGGACTTGTCTTAAGTAGGGCCAGGTATGGGCGGAGCCGACACACAAAGGGGGCGGTGCCCTATACACAATACAAGGTACAAACACCGGAGCAGGCAATACAATAACTACAGAGTCTGATGAATGACATATTTCATCACACCGTGGTCGACGCCCGTGCTTCTGGACTCGACCTCCTTCCACTGTTCTCCAGGAGCAAATCCCTGGGAGGTGATGCAGAGTTGCAGGTAGGTTCGAATCTGCGTCGTCGCCAATGTTATATCCGTGTATCTTAATGTTGTGTCCTTCAATAATCAGACAAAGACTGCAGGGAACGATCAACAGGTGTTTACTGAATGAGGGTTCAAACTGCAACTGACTGTACCGATCACTACTCAGGGTTTATATACAGGTGTGGTAACTGCCGGTACCACAGGATACAGGAGCTGTAAAAAGTAGTTCTCCCCCTTAAAGGTACATACATTACAGGCCTGGACCAGCTCTGGGCCTGGGAGGGGCCGGCTGCTGACTGCTCCAACTCTGCTTGGGTGGCAGCAGTCTGTCCTACAGGTGGTGGCAGCTGCAGTGGAGGAGTGACAGTGTTGGCTGCAGGAATGCTGCCAACCTGACAGAGCACAGGCACTCAATACAATACAATACAAATCGCTTTATTGGCATGATAAGGTACATCTTATGTTGCCAAAGCATCAAAATACATTTATGGTTGAACACATAAACGCGGTTCCATTCATACACTGTATAAACAGGTATATCCCTGAGTTTATAAATATACATTCGCCTTGTTTATATATACTCTTGTCTTAGTTTACTGGTTGTCCCTCTGTTCATGGCAAGCTGTAACATAGTGTGCCGCCAGTGTTACACAGCTTCTCTCCTCCCCCAGTAGGAATGGGAGTTTTTGGTTGTCAGTCAGATTTCTGAATTCAGGGCATATTTGTGAGAATTTTTGGTAGAAATTCTCTCTGATGCCCTGATATTTTCCACAGGCTGAGGAAGTGCATCTCTGTCTCAACTACTCCCTGACTGCAGTGAGAGCATATCCTGTCTTCTCTTGGCAGCCTGGTCTGCCTGTGTCTGCCTTTTTCGATCGCTAGGCTATGTTCGCTAAGTCTGTACCTTGTCAAGGTTCTTCTCAGTTTGTTATCCTTTACCATGGTCAGGTAATCAGCTATGTTGTATTGTCTGTTTAGGGCCAAGTAGCAATTGAGTTTGCTTTGGGTTTTTGTTGTTTCTGCCCAATATGACAGATATTTTTCCTTTTGCTTAGCGACGATTGTGTTGGGTCGAATTCTTTGTGTTACCCTGTCACTGTCCTGGGGCTGGTTATTGTTAGTATTGTTATTAGTTACTTTATTGAGTCCCAGGACTAGTTGACTGAGGGTATTCTTCTTTATGGTCAGCTCTTGGCATTTCAGGGCGTCGTAGTGATAGCATTGGGGGTTGCTCATTTGTAGGTGATTCCAAAATTTGGTGGCTCTTTTTTGGATAGTGATTATTAATGGGTATTGGCCTAGTTCCGCCCTGCATGCGTTGTTTACTGTTTTCCTTTGAGTCCGGAGGATACTTTTACAGAATTCCGCATGTAGGATCTCAATTGGGTGTTTGTCCCATTTTGCAAAATCTTGTTGTGTTAGTGGTCCCCAGACCTCACTGCCATAGAGTGCAATTGGTTCAATTACTGATTTGAAAATTTTGAGCCAAATGCTAATTGGGATTTCTATTTGGATTGATTTTTTGATGGCATAGAAAGCCCTTCTTGCTTTCTCTTTCAGTTCATTCACAGCCAGTTTGAAGTTTCCCGTAGAACTGATTTTTAAGCCCAAGTATGTGTAGTGAGTGGTTTGTTCAATTTTGGTTGTTCCTACTGTGAAATTTATTGTGGGTCCATGTTGTTTGGATCTTTGCTGGAACACAAGGACTTTGGTTTTTTGGGGGTTTATTGTCAGGGCCCAAGTCTGGCAGTACGACTCCAGCAGGTCCAGGTTCTGCTGTAGACCCTCCTTAGTTGGTGACAGCAGAACCAGGTCGTCGGCATAGAGGAGGAATTTAACCTTGGATTCATATAGGGTGAGGCCGGGTGCTGTAGATTGTTCAAGTAGTTTTGCCAATCCATTAATGTAAATATTAAAGAGTGTCGGTGAGATTGGCGAGCCCTGCGTCACCCCCCGCCCCTGTGGGAAGTATTTTGTTTGTTTGTCTCCAATTTTAACTGCACATTTATTGTTTGTATACATTGATTTAATTACATCATATGTTTTACCTCCTACCCCGCTTTCGATAAGTTTCAGGAATAAACCGTCATGCCAGATGGAGTCGAAAGCCTTCTGGAAATCTACAAAGCATGCGTAGATTTTGCTTTTGTTATGGTGAACGTGTTTGTCAATTAGGGTCTGTAGGGTGAAGATATGATTGGATGTTCTATAGTTTGGCAGGAATCCAATTTGGCTTTTACTCAAGACATTGTGCTCTTCAAGGAAGTTTATAAGTCTTTTGTTTATGATGCTACAGAATACCTTCCCCAGGTTACTGTTTACACAGATGCCTCGATAGTTGTTTGGGTCGATTTTGTCCCCACTTTTGTATATGGGTGTTATGAGTCCTTTGTTCCAGATGTCAGGGAAATAACCGACACTCAGAACCAAGTTGAAGAGTTTTAGGATAGCCAGTTTCAGTTTGTCGTCTGCGTGTTTAATCATCTCGTTTAGTATGCCGTCTGTCCCGCAAGCTTTTCCTGGTCGCAGGTCCTTGAGTTTTTCAAGAAGTTCTTTTTCTGTTATTATGGCGTCTAGCGGGTTTTGGTTATCTTTTATGGCCATTTCAAGCTTTTCAAGTTTTTTGCGTATTTGGTGTTGCTCTGGTCCTAGTGTGTTTTTCTGGTATAATTTTTCAAAGTGGTTTACCCATGTGTCCCCATTTTGAATGGACAAATCGTCGTGTTGTTTTTTGTGTAGTGTTTTCAAGTTGTCCCAGAAACAATTCGACTCAATGGATTCCTCCATGGAGCTGAGTGTATTCTTAATAAATTGCTCTTTTTTGGTCCTGAGTGTGTTTCTGTATTGTGTTAGCGTCTGACAATAAGTAAGGCGTAATTCCTCGTTTTCTGGATGTCTGTGTTTTTGGTTTGATAGTTTTCTAAGTTTTTTCCTCATGTTATGGCAATCATGGTCAAACCATTTTTCATAGTTTTTTGTTTTGGGTTTGTTCTTGCGAGCTTTCAAGTTTGCATTTGTTGCCAAATTATCAAAAATATTGTTTAGTTTACTAACTGCCCGGTTTACGCCTTCTTTATTGTGAGTGTATATGTTATCCAGAAAGGTGTCTAAGAGAGCTTGAGTTGATGCATTGCTAATTGTTTTCTGGTATTTTTCCGTGTCGTTTTTGGCCCATCTGTACGATTTTTTGGTGTTGTACAGTTTACTGGGTTGTGTTTCTATGTTGTTTGTTTCTGTCTTTTTGAGAAACATAGTAATTTGACTGTGATCTGACAGTGTTGTTTGTGGTTTGACTGTGAATGCTCTGAAAGAGGATGGGTCCAAGTCTGTAATCATATAGTCTACTGTGCTGCAGCCAAGAGGTGAGCAGTAGGTCGATCTTCCTAGGAGGTCTCCTATGAACCTACCATTGACAATGTACAGACCCAGGTTTCGACAGAGCTGTAGTAGCTGTTTACCGTTGGTATTTGACTGCTTGTCGCAGTTATGCCTGTATGGAAGGGAAGGGATGTCAAAGTGGTTATTCCCGAATACGTAATTGTTTCCCTGATTATTGGTGAAGTCTGGTTCTTCGCCCGTTCTTGAATTGAGGTCCCCACAGATCAACACGTTCCCCTGGGCCTGGTATTGGATCATTTCCCCCTCCATGTTGGAGAAGGTGTCCTCTTTGTAGTACGGGGAATCGATTGGAGGGATATAAAGTGCGCAAATGTAAACATCTTGGGTGTTTGAGATAATCTCCCTCTCAAGTTTGAGCCACATATGGTTTTCGCCCTTTTTTATAAATTTGATGTAATTCTTAAGTTCTGTTTTAAACCAGATCAGTATGTCTCCGGAGTCTCTGCCTTGGGTTACACTTGGTAATTTATTGGAGGGGACCACTAGCTCAGTGTACCCTTGGGGACAGCCGGTGTGTCCTTTTCCTTTATACCAAGTTTCCTGTAAAATGATAATATCTAGATCTTTAGTTTCCTCTATGAACTCTGGGGTCCTACTCTTCACTTCTCGCAGTGAAGAGCGTAGACCTTGGATATTCCAGGTCGAAATATATAAGGATTTCATGTTAAGTTTTATCTTTTTCTATGATAGGTTAAAGAGTGGTACGTGTTTGTCGTGTCTAAGTGTGGGGAAAAAAAAGATCACCCCAGTTGTCTACAAAAGTTAATACAATTTGGTTACAGTTCTTTCTATTAATTAGTCCTTGATCCATAAGGCGGAAGTAGATGCTGCTGCACATCTGCTTATTGTCTCTTAATGGATTGTTTCTGTCTGAGGTATTGCGTACGTCCTGTGCATCTCTCCCTCTGTCTGGCTGGTAGCGGTCCTATTCCCCTGTGGGACAGGAGTGGTGCAGGTCTGATAATGTTGTTTTGCATGGGGATCCTCTCCGGTCTCGGTTGGTGTGGTGGTGGTCTTTGTAGTGTTCCTGATATGTACCCCGCTGATCTCTGGTGGTCGGGGGGGGGTCCTCTTGGAGTCTGGGTATGGACCCGGTTAAAAGCGACGTCCTTCAGGGCTTTAGCAAAGATCGATATTTTTTGCCTTTGGATGTGGACGTGGTCGTAAAGACATTCTTCATCGAGGGTGGGGTGTTGGGCCAGGTGTACGTTGTGGTTTGATTCGCAGTCTCTTGCTATGCTGGCATTTATCTCATGAATTGTGTTGTTGTTGAAGTCTGTTGCACTGCAGCATGCGCAGCAATCTGCTGAAGCACAGACTGCTGGTCTGCTGCAGCACGGCGAGTGCCCTGGCGATGCCTGGCTGATCCAGCGAGGGTGGCAGCAGTTAGTGCCCGTGTGGCCCTGGTCTGTGTCTGCATCACACCAACCAGTGACTGAGCACTTGGCTGGAAGCCGCCTGTGATGCAGCGAAGTCCTGCTGACTCCTAGCCTGTGCTGCCGCGAAGTCCTGCAGATTCCTGGCCTGTGCTGCACTGAATTCTTGCAGACTCCTGGCCTGTGCTGCCCCGAATTCCTGTACACTCCTTGCCAGTGACTCTATGGAGTCAGGCATCCTTGCCACTGCAGCCATGAGCTCAGTGTGCCTGCGCTCAACCTGGGTGCCCATTTTAGCAAGGAGCCGCACCTCCCCTGCGCTCACCGTAGCAGGACTGGAGGCCGCACTCACCCTCTGGGGAGAAGGCCGCCGAGCTTCCCCACCCCTCCCGCGTTGCTGCAGCCCGCTGGTCCCCGGAGCTTCACTCTCCTCAGACCCTTCCCCCCTGCTCCCCTCCAGGAAAGACGTGTCACCATCATGGCCATGGGCTGCCTCGGCTGAGGGTGTCACTGATGGGCCGGCTTCCTCTTCCTCCACCTCCATTTCCAATTCAGACACAGTGCCAGCTTGAGGGCCCGCCTCCTCACCTGGCGATTCACCATCTGAAAGCAGGGAGGCACAAGAATTGCTTTAGAGTGAGGACAGGGCAGCAGCGAGGGAGGCATGAGTGCTGCTATGCACTGCATTGGTTCGATAGTGGCAAAGGATGCTTGTGTGAGGCGCAAGTGGAAAGAGAGAGGTCAAAAAGGTGATGCGCTTACCGTTGGGGCCCAGAACAGGGTCAGCATCTCCACTGGCGACGAGGCCAATCAGCCGGCCTGCCATAATGCGCTCCACATGCTGCTCCAGGTCGCTGAGCTGTTTGAGGTCAGGACGGCCTCCCCCGGTCTGTCGCTGCTGCCTTCGGTTGTGGGCCAGCTTGCCCTGCAAGAGAAAGGACGGCCTCTAAGTACAGTGTGAAGTCCTGATCTTGCCTACACTGCCTCCCATGGTGGAATAGCCCTGACAGTGTGTAAAGTCCTGAATGTGCATGTGATTTTCATGACAGTCCCATAGCTGCTGGATGAGGGCTGGGCATTGGGGCTTTCAGGTCCCTTTGGCATTAAAGTGAGGTGCACATGCAGGGATGAGGAGGATACTGGAACAGGTACTCACCCTGACAACCCGAGTGAGATCGTTGAACTGTTTGCCACCTCCCTCCAGGCTTTTCGATACTCATTGGGCAGCGGCCTCCTGCCACCTTCAGGGAAGAGGACAAGGCGCCTGCGCTCCACTGCGCCAACCAGTACCTTCAGGTCACCCTCGCTGAAGTGCTGCGCTCTCTCCCTGGCCTTCTCCATTGTCCTGGGCGTTGAACTATTCAAGCAGCAATGGTCAGGCCTTGCTTCAGGGCTGCAGTGTGCAGGGCGGGGCAGCCAAACAAATCCACCCTCCCCCTTTAAGAGCAGACCAGCGCCAGCATGTCTGCCTTCAATCAGCAACTCGCCGCACCTGCGCTGTGCCCGCCCTCGGTGGTAGCGCCCCGGCTCGCCAGCTTAGCGCCTTATGATAGTCGTGCATTGCCTGCTTTTGCGCAGAAGCAGCCTCTTGGGGTGATGCAACTGAATATCGGCGAAGGTGGCGCTAAGTTGCGCCTAGCGCAAAATTTAGCGAACACCCGGCTGTAGCGCCCCAAACGTGGCTATACTGAATTTCTAGGCCTAGGTACTGAACAATAAACTCTAGGTACTGAACTATAAACTCTAGGTACTGATCTATAAACTCTAGGTACTGATCTATAAACTCTAGGTAATGAACTATAAACTCTAGGTACTGAACTATAAACTCTAGGGTACTGAACTATAAACACTAGGTACTGAACTATAAACTCTAGGTACTGAACTATAAACTCTAGGGTACTGAACTATAAACTCTAGGTAATGAACTATAAACTCTAGGGTACTGAACTATAAACTCTAGGTGGTAATTGTAATGATCAATAACATGTCATTCTAGAGTGGTACACTAGATGGAGCCGTAGAGCTGTATAGAGCTGTATATTTAGTTGTATGTGTTTAAGACTACACTACCCACGATGCACTAGGCTACCCACAAGGCAGTAGTCAAGATGGCTGCCTGCACACAGAAGTACACATGCTGAATCTCTACAGATGCTGTACCTAGAGAACGTGTACTGAATAAATGACTAGCTAGAAGCTAGCTGTTCATAATAAGAATGTCTAGTTATTAATGAACATAACATGGTACCAGGATTGGTGAAGATCTGCTCAAAATTGTGAAACGCGACATGGAGAATTTGAAGCCACCGGAGTTTTTGAATCTCACGGGAAATGTTGACTACAATTGGCGGACTTTCAAACAACAATTCGAACTCTACATTGCTGCCATCGGGTTCAGTACGAAACCAGATGCAAGGAAAATGGCGTTGCTGCTCACGGTTACAGGCCCACAGGCGATAGAGGTATTTAATACATTTGTATTTAATCCAGAGGAGAACAGAAACAAATTAGACGATGTGCTAAAGAAATTTGACACACATTGTTCTCCCAAAAAGAATGAAACCTATGAGAGGTATGTGTTCTGTTCAAGGACACAGCAGCAAAATGAGACTTTTGATAGCTTTGTGACTGATCTGAAACTGAAAGCACAGACATGTAATTTCTCTGAGCTGAAAGCATCCATGATTCGTGACCAAATTGTGTTTGGTATTCATGATAAAAAGGTCAGGGAACGTCTGTTGAGAGAAACCGAACTGACATTGGAAAATGCTGTGAAAATATGCCAAGCCAGTGAGCTAGCTTGACAGCACGTGAAGACTTTCAGTGAAATCAATAATGATGCGATTGTAGTAAGTGCTGCTGGCAGTGCTGTGTCCTACAAGGGGAAGAAACATGGGCAGAACAGAAATGAAAAGCAATCGGAGGAAGGAAATTTTAATTGTAAACACTGTGGTTACAAACACCAGTTAAGACAATGCCCAGCGTTTGGAAAAATGTGCACAAAATGTCATGGAAAGAATCACTTTGCCAAACAATGCTTTTCGAAAGTAACAACAACGAAAGGGCAACAAGTCAATATGATTGAGGACACTGATTTAAGTGAGACAATTTTTGTACGAATGGTGTCATGTGACAATGTCAAAAATGATACAGAAAATGTGCAGCCCTCAGGAATGGACAATGCTGAACATAAAATTAATGCAGTAAAAGAGGACAAATGGATGATCCCACTGCAGGTAAATGGAGCATTAGTTACATTGAAACTGGACCCTGGGGCAAAAGCAAACTTAATCAGTATGAGTGACATTAAAAACATGAAAGAAAAGCCCAAAATACAGAAAAAGTCAGTACTACTGAAGGACTATAATGGACAGAAAATAGATAGCTTAGGTGTATGCAGACTTAAAGTGACAGTCAAAGACAAAGTGCATCATCTCATGTTTTCTGTTGTGGCTGAAGGACTTCATTCACTATTGGGTGACAAAGCTTGTGAGGACTTAGAACTGGTCAAGAGAGTCTACCGTATAAACTGTGCCATAAGCAGACCAGATGACTCTGGATTCTGTAGTAAATAATTTCCAGGATGTGTTCAAAGGATTTGGAGTTCTACCATTCACTTACAAGATCCAGCTAAAGGAGGATGCTCAGCCAGTGGTACATGCTCCACGAAGAGTTCCAGCACCCCTGCGTGACCGGCTCAAGAATGAACTGGACAGAATGACCACACTAGGAGTCATCAGGAAAGTTGAAGAGCCAACAGACTGGGTTAACTCCATGGTATGTGTAAAGAAAAAGAACAATGATCTGAGAATATGCATGGATCCAAAGGACGTAAATGCAAACATAAAACGTGAACACTACCAGATTCCCAAGCGAGAAGAAATCACCAGTGAAATGTCAGGTGCCAGATACTTTACAAAGCTTGATGCCTCACAAGGATTTTGGCAACTAAAACTGGATGAAGAGAGCACCAAATACTGTACCTTAACACACCATTTGGCAGGTATTGTTTCCTCAGAATGCCTTTCGGGATAATATCTGCATCTGAAATCTTCATAGAGCGATGGAACACATAATTGAAGGTCTGGAAGGAGTTCAGGTCTATGTTGATGACATCATCATCTGGGGCTCCACACTGAAAGAACACAATGAGAGACTGACTAAAGTGCTACAGAGTATACACCGGAATGGACTGAAGCTCAACAAAGCCAAGTGTCAGTTTGGCGTCCAGGAAGTCACTTTCCTAGGAGATAATCTATCATGTAAAGGAATAGAGCCAGATATGGAAAAAGTAAACGCCATACTCAACATGCCCCAACCCACTGACAAAAAAGGAGTGCTACGCATCATGGGGATGATAAACTTCATTGGAAAGTTCATTCCTAACTTGTCAGCCAAGACAGCCTGTCTGCGAGACCTGCTACATAAAACAAATGAGTTCTCATGGATAGAAAGACATGAACAAGAGTGGATGAATCTCAAAACAGTGCTGACAACCACACGTGTACTCACCTTCTTTGACCCAACAAAGAGAATCAAAGTGTCAACGGATGCATCAAAGGATGGCCTAGGCGCGGTCTTGCTACAAGCAGAGGGTGAAGATTGGAAGCCTGTTGCCTATGCCTCCAGGCCTATGACTGATACTGAGTGTCGATACGCCCAGATTGAAAAGGAATGTCTAGGCTTGGTAGTTGGATTAGAAAAGTTCCATGGCTACATATATGGACTTCCCACCTTCACAGTTGAGACAGACCACAGCCCACTGGTTGCCATCATAAAAAGAAATCTGAATGAGATGTCTCCAAGGATTCAACGACTCATGATGAAGCTGCAAAGATATGACTTTGAACTGATCTACACACCAGGCAAATACATAGTGTTAGCAGATGCACTATCCCGAGCACCCACAATGAGTCAAGTGAGCTCTACTGAAGAAGCGTGGATGTTCATGTGAGTATGGTCACTGCTGCGCTGCCCGTGTCAGACACAAAATCAAAGCAAATAGCAGAAGAAATAGTAAAAGATACAGTGTTACAAACAGTAATAGAGAACATTCATCATGATTGGCCAAAAGCTTCCTGTCCAAAATACTATCACATAAGGTCAGAGTTGAGTGTCGTAAGTGGACTATTACTAAAACAGAACAGAATAGTCATTCCACAGGCTCTACGTCAAGACATGTTCAAAAGGATTCATGAGGGACACCTCGGAATTGAAAAATGCAAAAGGAGAGCAAGAGACACTGTTTATTGGCCTGGCATAAATAAGGACATTGAGAACATGATAGGCAAATGTGAGACGTGTCAGAAATGCCAAAACAAACAAGCAAAGGAACCAATGATAGTAGCTGACATACCAACAGCACCATGGCAAAAGGTTGGTATGGATCTTTTTCATTTAAATGGTAAAGAATATCTAATAGTGATTGACTACTATTCTAACTATCCTGAGATGGCGCTGCTCTCAAGCACCACAGCAAGCAGTGTCATAATGCATGTGAAATCCATCTTCGCCAGACATGGAATTCCCAGGATTGCCGTTAGCGACAATGGTCTGTGCTTCAACTGTAAGGAGTGGCAACAGTTTGCAGCACATTATGACTTTCAACACATCACATCCAGTCCTTTGTATGCTCAGTCGAATGGTAAGGCAGAGAAAGGTGTTCAAGTTCTCAAACAGCTACTGAAGAAAGCAACAGAAAGCAAGTCTAATCCTTATCTCGCCCTGCTGAGCTACCGAGCCTCCCCTTTAGACTGTGGTTCTTCACCTGCTGAACTACTAATGGGTCGCAAGTTGCGCACCACGCTACCCTGCTGTGCAAAAGAACAGCAAAGTAAGGAACTGAGACAGAGACTTCAACTGTTAAAGCTGAAACAGAAATCACACTATGACAAGTCATCCAAAACTCTAAAACCATTGACAAGGGATGATGTTGTCAGGATTGAGGATCCAGATGCATGGAACAGGAAAGCTACAGTTCTTGAGGAAGGTCATACACTGTTAGAACTGAGGAAGGACAGATTCTCAGGAGGAACTGCCATTCCCTCCTGAAAACACAAGAAACTATCCAAGAGCAGATTGATGACAATGCCGCAACTGAATCTTGTCATTCACCACCAGAACAATCTCATGAAAACACATCAGACTTACCCGTGCTGAGAAGACCCACACGTGTAGTAAAAAAGCCTGATAGACTTAATCTTTGAGTACAAAGAAAAACTATATTGAAAATGTATTGACTGTTGTGAAAATGTTTATGTTTATAGAGCACTAACAAAAGTGTTACTGATATCATCTTTATCGTTTTTCTAGAAAGTTGATTGATATTGATTTTGTTAACCTCAAAGAAAGGGGGATGTAATGATCAATAACATGTCATTCTAGAGTGGTACACTAGATGGAGCCGTAGAGCTGTATATTTAGTTGTATGTGCTTAAGACTACACTACCCACGATGCACTAGGCTACCCACAAGGCAGTAGTCAAGATGGCTGCCTGCACACAGAAGTACACATGCTGAATCTCTACAGATGCTGTACCTAGAGAACGTGTACTGAATAAATGACTAGCTAGAAGCTAGCTGTTCATAATAAGAATGTTTAGTTATTAATGAACATAACAGTAATGAACTATAAACTCTAAGTACTGAACTGTAACCTCTAGGGTACTGAGCTATAAACTCTAGGGTACTGAGCTATAAACTCTAGGGTACTGAGCTATAAACTCTAGGTACTGAACTATACGGTGGTATAAGGTGGTCATGGAAAAAGACAAAGACGGCCCGGAAATAAGGGTTCTAAATTGGGGGAAGGCCGATTTTAATATGATCAGGCAGGATCTGGCCAAAGTGGACTGGGAGCAGCTACTTATAGGAAAATCCACATCAAAGCAGTGGGAGACTTTCAGAAGGGAAATAGAGAGAGTACAACGCCAACATGTTCCCGTAAAGGTCAAGGGTGGTACCAACAAGCAAAGGGAACCTTGGATGACAAAGTGGATCGACGTTTATCCAGTGAGCTCTGCAACGACTGATGCCACACTGAATTGTCTCAGGAACAGCGTCAGCACGCATGGTATTCCAGAAATGATTGTATCCGACAATGCACAGTGTTTTGTTAGTGAAGGGAGCAAAGAATTCATGGTAAGGAATGAAATCACACATGTCACCTCGGCTCCATATCACCCAGCCTCAAATGGGTTAGCCGAGCGAGCCGTGCAGACTTTTAAGGAGCTCATGAGGAAGAGCTCAGGTGACACCCTGGAGACCAAGCTCAATAGAGCCTTGTTTAGTTATCGTACAACACCCCAAGCTTTCTCCGGCTGAGTTGATGATGGGGAGAAAGTTGCGGTGCACGTTAGACCTGATACACCCAGATCTCAAAAGCAAGGTTGAGACAAAACAAACAAACCAAAAAGCGTACCATGACAAACATACTAAAGCTCGCCATTTCGCCATAGGGGACTCTGTGTACACCCGGAACTTCGGTTATGGACCTAATGGATACCAGCACTAATCCAGGACATTACAGGACCTATGTCGTACTCGGTGTTACTAGGGGATGGTCGAGGGGTTTGTCGGCATGTGGATCAGCTTTTCAGCCGGCAGCAGGGCGAACTGCCTCAGATGGAACAAAGGGCAGTAGAGGAGGCTGTTCCAGGACCCAGCACGGCTTATAAAACTCTAGGGGCTAGATTTTCAGTTGCTTGCGCCAGCAGTTAGCGCCTTAAGAGAAGTGATTTCCGGGCGCTATGCGTGTAGCGCCCGGGCGCAGCGCAGTTTGCGCCCCGCCCCAAATTAAGTTGCCCGTTAGCGCCGGCGCAAAGTTTAGCGCCCGCCCGGATGCGCGCGCAGAAAATGACGTCACATCCTCGTGCAACGCCCTTTGGCCGCCCCGATTGCAAACTTCAGTCGGACCGCCCCATTGTGCGGCGGGCGGCCGGAGCGTTTGGAAAAAGGAACGCAACACAACCAGCGCGGGCCCCGGGGGGCGCTAATTAAAGGGAACGTCCTCTCCAGTATAAAGGCCATCCATTATTTCAGAAAACAGTCTTGTGCAACGCATTTCTGGAGACACAACAAGGAGGATAGCTAACTGGTTTCAAGCAGCAAGAGCCAGGTATTTTTGGACTCAGGCAACAGCGCTGCAAGTGGCCATTTGGAAATTAGAGTGTTTGCCAGGATTTGATGGGGGTTGCATGGGGTGCCAACGCGGAGCTGCAGCTCCATGTCCGTAGGGCTCGCAGACGCATTGTGAGAGGGGCAGCCCTGGCTAGAGGCAGAGGGGGCTACAGGCGTCGGCCACGTAGGCCTTACCCAGTCAGGCTATACCGCCAGCAGCGCTCCTACCTAAACATGAGTGCCGCGCGATGTGTTAAAAGGCTCCGATTCCGAAAGGAGGTGATTGCAGAGGTCTGCCACCTGCTTCGCCGAGATCTGCGGCCAAAGCTCAGGTGCAGGACGTCTCTGTCGGTGGAAGTGAAGGTGACAGTGGCATTGAACTTCTATGCCACCGGCTCCTTCCAATACGCTGCTGGGGACATAGCAAACATCTCCCAGTACGGCGCGCATCGCTGCATCCGCCAGGTGACAGAAGCACTGTTCAGAAGGAGAAGCCAATTCATCTCCTTCCCCATGGCCCTGGAGAGCCAGCATCAGCGCGCATTGGGATTTTCCAGACTCGGGGAATTCCCCTTGGTGCAGGGCGCCATTGACTGTACGCATGTGGCTTTGCGGGCCCCTCTGGAGCATGGCGAGCAGTATCGCAACAGGAAGGGCTACCATTCTCTGAATGTGCAGCTGGTCTGTGACCACAAGCAGCGCATCATGGCAGTCAATGCCAGCTTCCCAGGCAGCAGCCACGATGCCTTTATCCTGCGGCAGAGTACTGTGCATGACATGTTCCAGGCACAGCCTCCCCCAAGAGGATGGCTACTCGGGGACAAAGGCTATCCTTTGTGCACCTGGCTCATGACCCCGCTCCGCGCGCCCAGGACCGCTGCTGAAGAGGCCTACAACGAGAGCCATCAAACCACCCGCAACATCATCGAGCTAACTATTGGGGTCCTCAAGCAGCGGTTCCGCTGCCTTGATCGCTCCGGAGGAGCTCTCCAGTATTCGCCGGACCGGGTCTCCCAATTTGTGGTGGTTTGCTGCATGCTACACAACCTGGCTATCCGCAGGACTCAGGCACTGCCACCTGACGTTGGACCAGCACCTCAGGAGGAGGAGCAGGAGGAGCATGAGGAGGAGGAGGAGGAGGAGGAGGAGGAGCAGGAGTACGTTCCCAGGAGGGAGCGACCAGGGCCAAGGGCCGCACGACGCCACCTTATTACACGGTACTTCTAAGCCCCCTGTCAGGGAATGGCCAGGGGCCATGAGGGAAGATGAATGCAGCCGCTCCGCAAGCCCTCAGCCGGCGAAGCCAACAAACACTAAGAAGAACAACCATGGAGACTGCATGAATAAAGATAATTTTTTATTAAAGAGAAATGAAAAGCCCTTCCCACATGAATCCCCAAAAACAATAAACGGGCCCCACAAAAAGCCCAACAAACGACTCACTCCCACAAACTGGGGAGGAGCCACTCCACCTTTATTGAAACCGGGCCTCAACGTCGGCCTAACGCAAAAAAAAAGCCCTCCAAAAGCACAACCATGGGCAAAATAAAGATGGCCACCGCCATATTAAAGGAAAGCTGGCCACACCCTCTACTGAGTGGCCCGCGAGGGCGAGACCTTGGCCAGCATTTTGCCTCCCCTGCCCTGCCTGCTGCTCCTTCGCAAGCTCTGCCCAGTGGCTGCTGCGAGGCTGGGGGAAGGCGCCTGAGGCTCAGATGCCCTTCCGCCAGATGCCGCTGGGGGGCGGCCTACACGGCGTTTGGGCCTCGAGGGGCCGTCTCCTGAGTGGCGCACCTGAGCCTGGCCACCATCAGCTGCAGCCGCTTGCCCTTGACGGCCCAGAGGGGGAATGGCGGCGACGGATGGCGCAATGTGGGCCAGCAGGCGTCTGGGATGCGCTGGCTGGTGCTGTGGCGCGGTGGCACTCGGCCGGGCCCGCACTGCAGGATCCGCAGCAATCAGCCGACGGCCGGCTTGCTGGGATGGTCCAGCGCGGCGCCTGCCCTGGCGATGCCTGCCTGAGACAGCGCGTGTGGCAGCAGTGAGTGGCCCTGTGGTCCTGGTGTGCGCGCGCATCACATCCGCCAGGGTCTTGACGGCATCAGTTAGCATGCGGCCAGTCGCGGCAGTTGCTGCCCCGAACTCGCGCACACTGGTCGCCAGCGACTCGATGGCCTCAGGCATGCGCCCCACCACGCTCATGAGCTCCGTGTGGCGCCGGTCCGAGTCGTCGGCCATCTGATCGAGCTTCCGCACCTCCTCCGAAGTGAAGGTGTCCGGACTGGAGTCGCGACTCTCCCGCTGGGGAGGAGGGGGCCGAACTAGGGGACCCTTGCCGCGTTGGTGACGGCGAGTGTGCCGAGCAGCAGCACTCCCCTCTGATCCTTCCCCCCTTTGGGGGGAAGGCCGCGGGCCACGCGCACGGCTGCTGGGTGGCTGGACGCCACTGGTCCCAGAAGCTGCATTGCCCTGCGACAGTTCCTCCAGGCACTCGTCCAGTGAGGAGGTGTCGAGCATTTCCTCCTCTCCTGCGGGACGTGACTGTTCCCCCGAAGGTCCGGCTTGCTCCTCCTCCTCCTCCTGGTTGGAGGTGCTGTCACTGGCAGCCTCAGGGTCCTGGTCGTCACCAGCTGAAAGCAGGAATGCACAAGAGTAGCTTCAGAGTGAGGAGACGGCGTCAGCGAGGGAGTTAGGACTGGTGGGATTCAGCGCATTGGTGGGACAGTGGCAAAGGAGGTAGCTCGGATGGGCCAGTGCGACGCGAGAGGGCCAAAAGGCGAGGTCCTTACCATTGCCGGGCAGTGGAGGGTCGGATACACCGCACGCTGTGGGGACAATCACACGTGCTCCCATGAGCACACACACGCGCTCCTCCAGCTGAGTGAGCTTCTGCAGCTTGGCGCGGCCACCCCTGGCACGGGCCTGGCGATTAAACGCTACTTTAGCCTGCAAGAGAAAGGACGGGCTGTAAGTGCGCAGTGAAGCCCTGATGTAGTGTGCACTGCCTCCCATGGTGGAATAGCTTGGACAGAGTGAAGCCCTGATGTACTGTCCACTGCCTCCCATGGTGGAATAGCTTGGCCAAAGTGTAGAGTGCCGAATGGCCATTTGATGCTCATGACTGTCCCAATGCTGCTGGCTGAGGGCTGGCCAAAAGGACTTTCAGGTCCCTTTGCCCATCATGTCAGGTGTACATGCAAGAATGAGGAGGAGACTGGAAAGGCTACTCACCCTCACAATCCTGGTCAGATCGTTGTACTTCTTACGGCATTGTGTGTGGGTCCTGGGGGCCTCGCCGGTGAACGTCACCCTCTGGGCGATCTGCTTCCAGGCTTTGGTGTAGTCGTGGTGGGTTGGATTCCTCCCACTGTCTGGAAACAAGATCTTGCGCCTCACCTCCAGAGCTGTGACCATGATGTCCAGATCACCCTCTGAGAAGCGCAGGGCACGCTGACGGGCCTTCTCTGGCGTTGCCATGACTCCCTGGGGCTGAGCAGTAGTGTTGAGGCCTCTTTGCAAGGCTGCAGTGTGCAGGGCGTGGCAGCAGACCAATTCGTCCCTTCCCCCTTTAAGAGCTGGTCGGCACCACGGGGTCTGCTGTCAGTGCAAAAATGACCGCACCCGTGCTGCGCCCCGCCTGGGCGCTATCCCTCTGGACCGCCGGCTTAGCGCCTAAAGAGAGTAGTGGAACGCCTCTTTTAGCGCTCCACCAACCTCTTAGGGCGAAGCCACTGAATTCCCGGCAACGGGGCGCTACTTTGGGGCGGGCGCTAACTTCGGGCGGGCGCTAAGGTTAGCGCCCCAAAACTGCCTATACTGAAAATCTAGCCCTTGGTACTGAACTGTAAACTCTAGGGTACTGAACTATAAACTCTCGGTACTGAACTATAAACTCTAGGTACTGAACTATAAACTCTAGGTACTGAACTATAAACTCTGGGGACTGAACTATAAACTCTAGGTACTGAACTATAAACTCTGGGTACTGAACTATAAACTCTAGGTACTGAACTATAAACTCTAGGGTACTGAACTATAAACTCTAGTGTACTGAACTATAAACTCTAGGTACTGAACTATAAACTCTAGGGGACTGAACTATAAACTCTAGGTACTGAACTATAAACTCTAGGGTACTGAACTATAAACTCTAGGTACTGAACTATAAACTCTAGGGGACTGAACTATAAGCTCTCGGTACTGAACTATAAACTCTAGGGTACTGGACTATAAACTCTAGGGGACTGAACTATAAACTCTAGGTAATGAACTATAAACTCTAGGTACTGGACTATAAATTCTAGGGTACTGAACTATAAACTCTAGGTACTGAACTATAAACTCTAGGTACTGAACTATAAACTCTAGGTACTGGACTATAAACTCTGGGTACTGAACTATAAACTCTAGGGGACTGAACTATAAACTCTGGGTACTGAACTATAAACTCTAGGGGACTGAACTATAAACTCTAGGGACTGAACTATAAACTCTAGGGGACTGAACTATAAACTCTAGGGGACTGAACTATAAACTCTAGGGACTGAACTATAAACTCTAGGGGACTAAGAACATAAGACATAAGAACATAAGAAATAGGAGCAAGAGTAGGCCAATCGGCCCCTCGAGCCTGCTCCACCATTCAATAAGATCATGGCTGATCTGATCCTAACCTCAAATCTTCTATCACTCTGCATCCACCCGAACCCATGTGATCTCCCGGGAGAGGCGAAAAACCAGATAAAGACCCAATGGCCAATTTGGGAGAAAAAAATCTGGGAAATTCCTCTCCAACCCATCTAGGCGATCGAAATTCTTCCAGGAGATCACTCTGTCCCTATATTTTCTACAGTACTTACCTTCTGTAAAGGCGATCTCCACCCCAGCCAGGAACAGGAATAAAACCATCTCCTGAAATCTAACAGAATTAGAACACAGTAGGAGCAGAACAAGGCTACACGGCCCCTGGGCCCGCTCCACTACCCACAGGGCCATGACCATTCCGAACCCAGACTCATGTCCAATTTCCTGCCCGCTCCCCGTAACCCTTTATTCCCTTTACTTCTAGGAAACTATCTATTTCTGTTTTAAATTTATTTAATGATGTAGCTTCCACAGCTTTCTGGGGCAGCAAATTCCACAAACCTACCACCCTCTGAGTGAAGAAGTTTCTCCTCATCTCAGTTTTGAATGAGCAGCCCCTTATTTTAAGATTATGCCCCCTAGTTCTAGTTTCACCCATCATTGGGAACATCCTCACCGCATCCACCCGATCAAGCCCCTTCACAATCTTATATGTTTCAATAAGATCGCCTCTCATTCTTCTGAACTCCAATGAGTAGAGTCCCAATCTACTCAACCTCTCCTCATATGACCACCCCCTCATCCCCGGGATTAACCGAGTGAACCTTCTTTGTACTGACTCGAGAGCAAGTATGTCTTTTCTTAAGTATGGACACCAAAACTGTATGCAGTATTCCAGGTGCGGCCTCACCAATACCTTGTACAACTGCAGCAATACCTCCCTGTTTTTATATTCCAACCCCCTAGCAATAAAAGCCAACATTCCATTGGCCTTCTTAATCACTTGCTGCACCTGCATACTAACTTTTTGAGTTTCGTGCACCAGGACCCCCAGATCCCTTTGTACTACAGTACTTTCCAGTTTCTTGCCATTAAGATAATAACTTGCTCTATGATTTTTCCTGCCAAAGTGCATAACCTCACACTTTCCAGTATTGTATTCCATCTGCCAAATCTCTGCCCACTTACTTAGCCTGTCTATGTCCCTTTGCAGGTTTTTTATGTCCTCCTCACTCACTACTTTCCGTCCCATCTTTGTATCATCTGCAAACTTTGATATGTTACACTCGGTCCCCTCCTCCAAATCGTTAATATAGATTGTAAAGAGTTGGGGACCCAGCACTGACCCCTGCGGAACACCACTAGTTACTGGTTGCCAATCTGAGAACGAACCATTTATCCCAACTCTCTGCTTTCTGTTAGAGAGCCAATCCTCCACCCACGCCAGAATATTACCCCCAATCCCATGATTTTTTATCTTGAGCAATAATCTTTTGTGTGGCACCTTGTCAAATGCCTTTTGGAAGTCTAAATACACTACGTCCACTGGTTCCCCTTTATCCACCCTGTATGTTACTTCCTCAAAAAACTCAAGCAAATTTGTTAAACATGACTTCCCCTTCATGAAACCATGCTGAGTTTGCCCTATTAAATTATGTTTATCCAAATGTCCCGTTACTGTCTCCTTAATAATGGACTCTAACATTTTACCAACCACAGATGTTAGGCTAACAGGTCTATAGTTTCCAGCCTTCTGCCTACTACCCTTTTTAAATAAGGGTGTTACATTAGCAGTTTTCCAATCTGCCGGGACCTTTGCTGAGTCCAGTGAGTTTTGGAAAATTATTACCAATGCATCCACAATCCCTACCGCTACTTCCCTCAAGACCCTGGGATGCAAGCCATCAGGTCCAGGGGATTTATCCGCCTTGAGTCCCATTATTTTACCAAGTACCACTTCCTTAGTGATTTTAATCGTATTTAGTTCCTCCCCCCCTAGAGCCCCCTGTTTGTCCAGTGTTGGGATATTCTTAGTGTCCTCTACTGTAAAGACTGATACAAAATAATTGTTCAGTGTTTTTGCCATCTCCATGTTTCCCACCATTAATTTCCCGGTCTCATCCTCTAAGGGACCAACATTTACTTTAGCCACCCTTTTTCTTTTTATATAACTATAGAAACTTTTACTATCTGTTTTTATATTTTTTGCTAATTTACTTTCATAATCTACCTTCCCTTTCTTAATCAATCTTTTTGTTATTTTTTGCTGTCTTTTAAAGACTTCCCAATCTTCCATCCTCCCACTAGATTTGGCTACCTTATATGCCCTTGTTTTTAGTCGGATACTATCCTTAATTACTTTACTTAGCCACGGATGGCTATCTTTTCTTTTACACCCTTTTTTCCTCAGTGGAATATATTTTTTTTGGAAGTTGTAAAATAACTCCTTAAATGTACACCACTGGTCATGTACCGTCTTACCCTTTAATCTATTTTCCCAGTCCACTCTAATTAATTCCGCTCTCATACCTTCATAGTCTCCTTTATTCAAGCTCAGCACGCTTGTTTGAGATCCAACCTTCTCACCCTCTAATTGAATATGGAACTCAACCATGTTATGGTCACTCATTCCAAGGGGATCCTTTACTAGGACATTTTTAATTAATCCTGTCTCATTACACAGGACCAAATCTAAGGTTGCTTGCCCCCTGGTCGGTTCAGTTACATACTGCTCAAGAAACCCATCCCTAATACACTCAATGAACTCTTCCTCAAGGCTGCTCTGCCCAATTTGATTTGTCCAGTTAATATGATAATTAAAATCCCCCATAATTATAGCTGTTCCCTTATTACAAGCCTCAACTATTTCCTGATTAATACTCCGTCCAACAGAGTTGCAACTGTTCGGAGGCCTATAGACTACACCCACTAGTGTTTTTTTCCCCTTATTATTCCTTACCTCCACCCAAACTGTTTCACTATCCTGCTCCTTTGACCCAATATCATTTCTCTGTATTATAGTGATTCCTTCCTTTATTAACATAGCCACCCCACCTCCTCTCCCTTCCTGCCTGTCCTTCCTGATTGTTAAATAACCTGGTATGTTTAATTCCCAGTCATGGTCACCCTGCAGCCATGTTTCTGTAATGGCCACAAGATCATACCCATATGTCATTATTTGTGCCGTTAACTCATTCATTTTGTTACGAATGCTACGTGCATTCAGATAAAGAACTTTCAAATATGTTTTGTAACACTTAGTTCCTGTTTTTTCCCTTTTTAGTACTTTACTTTTTACTCCATACCTTCTGTCCCTTCCTGACACATTCTGTTTTTTAATTCCCCCACTGCTACCTAAGTCTATGACCTTCTCTGTTGTCATTTCTATTATTTGCTCTCTAGAAACCTCCCCCCCACTAATTAGTTTAAAGCCCTCTCTACAGCCCTAGTTATATGATTCGCCAGGACTCTAGTCCCAGCACTGGCCAAGTGGAGTCCGTCCCAACAGAACAGCTCCCTCCTGTCCCAGTACTGGTGCCAGTGTCCCAAGAAGCAAAACCCATTTCTCCCACACCAGTCTTTGAGCCACGCATTTAACTCTTTAATTTTATTTATCCTAGCCAAATTCGCTCGTGGCTCAGGTAATAACCCAGAGATTATTACCCTTGAGGTTCTGTTTTTTAATTTGACCCCTAGCTGCTCATACTCCTTTAACAGAACCGTCTTCCTTGTCCTATCTACGTCGTTTGTACCAACATGGACCACGACAACTGGATCCTCCCCCTCCCCACTGCAAGTTTCTTTCCAGCCCAGAAGAGATGTCCTTAACCCTGGCACCAGGCAGGCAACACAGCCTTCGGGACTCCCGCTCTTGACTGCAGAGAACCCTAACTATAAACTCTAGGGACTGAACTATAAACTCTAGGGACTGAACTATAAACTCTAGGGTACTGAACTATAAACTCGAGGTACTGAACTATAAACTCTAGGTACTGAACTATAAACTCTAGGTAATGAACTATAAACTCTAGTACTGAACTATAAACTCTAGGTAATGAACTATAAACTCTAGGGACTGAACTATAAACTCTAGGGTACTGAACTATAAACTCTAGGTAATGAACTATAAACTCTAGGGTGGCTCCTGCGAAACCCGGCCCCCCAGGGAGAGCCCGAGTCCTCCCGGCCCACAGGGGGAGCCCGAGTGGTTGGCGGGAGCGGGCCGCGAGCGAGAGTCGGGCCGCTGCCATGGGCCGGAGCCGGAGCCGGAGCAGGAGCAGGTCCAGGTCCCCGCGGAGGGGTGAGTGAGGCCGGGGACTGGGAGTCCGGGAGGGCCGGGCCCGGTGTGTCTGGGCCTTTGTCTGAGCCCCGGGCTCGGGTTATTGTCTGGGCCTCGATAGGGATTCTCTGCCATTGCCGCCTGGTCCCCTCCTCACTCCCCCCCCCCCCCCCCCCCCGACACCCTGGTCCCCTCCTCACTCCCCCCCCCCCCCCGACACCCTGGTCCCCTCCTCACTCCCCCCCACCCCCCCCCCCCCCGACACCCTGGTCCCCTCCTCACTCCCCCCCCACCCCCTGGTCCCCTCCTCACTCCCCCCCACCCCCTGGTCCCTCCTCACTCCCCCCCCACCCCCTGGTCCCCTCCTCACTGCCCCCCCCCCCCCCGACACCTGGTCCCCTCCTCACTCCCCGACACCCCTGGTCCCCTCCTCACTCCCCCCGACACCCTGGTCCCCTCCTCACCCCCCGACACCCTGGTCCCCTCCTCACTCCCCCCCCACCCCCTGGTCCCCTCCTCACTGCCCCCCCCCCCGACACCCTGGTCCCCTCCTCACTCCCCGACCACCCTGGTCCCCTCCTCACTCCCCCCCACCCCCTGGTCCCCTCCTCACTCCCCCCACCCCCTGGTCCCCTCCTCACTCCCCCCCACCCCCCTGGTCCCCTCCTCACTCCCCCCCACCCCCTGGTCCCCTCCTCACTGCCCCCCCCCCCCCCCCGACACCCTGGTCCCCTCCTCACTCCCCGACCACCCTGGTCCCCTCCTCACTCCCCCCCGACACCCCTGGTCCCCTCCTCACTGCCCGACACCCTGGTCCCCTCCTCACTCCCCGACACCCTGGTCCCCTCCTCACTGCCCCCCCCCGACACCCTGGTCCCCTCCTCACCCCCGACACCCTGGTCCCCTCCTCACTGCCCGACACCCTGGTCCCCCTCCTCACTCCCCGACACCCTGGTCCCCTCCTCACCCCCCGACACCCTGGTCCCCTCCTCACTCCCGCCCCGACACCCCTGGTCCCCTCCTCACTCCCCGACACGCCCCTGGTCCCCTCCTCACTCCCCGACACCCTGTCCCCTCCTCACTCCCCC